>NC_079190.1:476405616-476620616 GCF_029499605.1 Hyla sarda
TGAGGATGGGACATAAGGACAGGATATGGGGTCGGGGATAGGGGGTCGGGACATGCGGTCGGGATATGAGGATGGGACATAAGGACAGGACATGGGGTCGGGATAGGGGGTCGGGATATGAGGATGGGACATAAGGACAGGATATGGGGTCGGGATAGGGGGTCGGGATATGAGGATGGGACATAAGGACAGGACATGGGGTCGGGATAGGGGGTCGGGACATGGGGTCGGGATAGGGGGTTGGGATATGAGGATGGGACATAAGGACAGGATATGGGGTCGGGATAGGGGGTCGGGATATGAGGATGGGACATAAGGACAGGACATGGGGTCGGGATAGGGGGTCGGGACATGGGGTCGGGATAGGGGGTTGGGATATGAGGATGGGACATAAGGACAGGATATGGGGTCGGGATAGGGGGTCGGGATATGAGGATGGGACATAAGGACAGGACATGGGGTCGGGATAGGGGGGTCGGGACATGGGGTCGGGATAGGGGGTTGGGATATGAGGATGGGACATAAGGACAGGATATGGGGTCGGGATATGAGGATGGGACATAAGGACAGGATAGGGGGTCGGGATATGAGGATGGGACATAAGGACAGGACATGGGGTCGGGATAGGGGGTCGGGATATGAGGATGGGACATAAGGACAGGATAGGGGGTCGGGATATGAGGATGGGACATAAGGACAGGATATGGGGTCGGGATAGGGGGTCAGGATATGAGGATGGGACATAAGGACAGGATATGGGTCGGGATATGAGGATGGGACATAAGGACAGGACATGGGGTCGGGATAGGGGGTCGGGATATGAGGATGGGACATAAGGACAGGACATGGGGTCGGGATAGGGGGTAAGAATATGGGGTCGGGATATCAGGTCAAAAGTTTCCTCTTTTGTTGATTTTCCTTTTTAGGAAGCAAAAACCGGGCAACGCCGTGTACTCTGCTAGTATATATATATATATGTGTACAGTGATATAGCCGCCCCGTATCTCTGTGGTCACCGCTCTGTACGTGTCTCCTCCTCAGTGGTCTCTGGTGGACGCTCAGGCCTACAAGGTCAGTGCCGCCAGCTCCATCTTCTTCGGAGGAGTCCTGGTCGGAGTCGTCTCGTTCGGACAATTATCCGACCAGTTTGGCAGAAAGTGGGTGTATGTGACCGGTAAGTGATCCGAATGTTACATCCTGTCTTATCCTCCAGAGCTGCACTCACTATTCTGCTGTTACATCCTGTCTTATCCTCCAGAGCTGCACTCACTATTCTGCTGTTACATCCTGTCTTATCCTCCAGAGCTGCACTCACTATTCTGCTGTTACATCCTGTCTTATCCTCCAGAGCTGCACTCACTATTCTGCTGTCACATCATGTCTTATCCTCCAGAGCTGCACTCACTATTCTGCTGTTACATCCTGTCTTATCCTCCAGAGCTGCACTCACTATTCTGCTGTTACATCCTGTCTTATCCTCCAGAGCTGCACTCACTATTCTGCTGTTACATCCTGTCTTATCCTCCAGAGCTGCAGTCACTATTCTGCTGTTACATCATGTCTTCTCCTCCAGAGCTGCACTCACTATTCTGCTGTTACATCCTGTCTTATCCTCCAGAGCTGCACTCACTATTCTGCTGTTACATCCTGTCTTATCCTCCAGAGCTGCACTCACTATTCTGCTGTTACATCCTGTCTTATCCTCCAGAGCTGCACTCACTATTCTGCTGTTACATCCTGTCTTATCCTCCAGAGCTGCACTCACTATTCTGCTGTTACATCCTGTCTTATCCTCCAGAGCTGCACTCACTATTCTGCTGTTACATCCTGTCTTATCCTCCAGAGCTGCAGTCACTATTCTGCTGTTACATCCTGTCTTATCTCCAGAGCTGCACTCACTATTCTGCTGTTACATCCTGTCTTATCCTCCAGAGCTGCACTCACTATTCTGCTGTTACATCCTGTCTTATCCTCCAGAGCTGCAGTCACTATTCTGCTGTTACATCCTGTCTTATCCTCCAGAGCTGCACTCACTATTCTGCTGTTACATCCTGTCTTATCCTCCAGAGCTGCAGTCACTATTCTGCTGTTACATCCTGTCTTATCCTCCAGAGCTGCACTCACTATTCTGCTGTTACATCCTGTCTTATCCTCCAGAGCTGCACTCACTATTCTGCTGTTACATCCTGTCTTATCCTCCAGAGCTGCAGTCACTATTCTGCTGTTACATCCTGTCTTATCCTCCAGAGCTGCACTCACTATTCTGCTGTTACATCCTGTCTTATCCTCCAGAGCTGCAGTCACTATTCTGCTGTTACATCCTGTCTTATCCTCCAGAGCTGCACTCACTATTCTGAGGTTACATCAAGTATTATCCTCCAGAGCTGCACTCACTATTCTGCTGTTACATTGTGTCTTATCCTCCAGAGCTGCACTCACTATTCTGCTGTTACATCCTGTCTTATCCTCCAGAGCTGCAGTCACTATTCTGAGGTTACATCAAGTATTATCCTCCAGAGCTGCACTCACTATTCTGCTGTTACATTGTGTCTTATCCTCCAGAGCTGCAGTCACTATTCTGCTGTTACATCCTGTCTTATCCTCCAGAGCTGCACTCACTATTCTGCTGTCACATCATGTCTTATCCTCCAGAGCTGCGCTCACTATTCTGCTGTTACATCATGTTTTATCCTCCAGTGTTAGCGGTGTGGGGTCATGTGACGTCTCTTGCAGGTTTGGCGCTGGACATCGTCTTCTCGCTGGTGAACGCCATGTCTCCTTCCTTCCCCGTCTTCCTTGGTACTCGCTTTATGGTGGGAGTGATGAACGGGGGGATGTCCCTGGTCGCCTTCGTGCTGCTTAATGAATGCATTGGTGCCACCTACTGGGCATTAGTGGGTAATGTCACATGATCTGAGCCACCCATTCATCTGTGTCCCAACTCTATTGTATGTGACCCCCCCATCATGTGACGTCCCCTCTGACCTCCTGTATGTGACCCACCCATCATGTGACGTCCCCTCTGACCTCCTGTATGTGTCCCCCCCATCATGTGACGTCCCCTCTGACCTCCTGTATGTGACCCCCCCATCATGTGACGTCCCCTCTGACCTCCTGTATGTGACCCCCCCATCATGTGACGTCCCCTCTGACCTCCTGTATGTGACCCCCCCCATCATGTGACGTCCCCTCTGACCTCCTGTATGTGACCCCCCCATCATGTGACGTCCCCTCTGACCTCCTGTATGTGACCCCCCCATCATGTGACGTCCCCTCTGACCTCCGGTATGTGATGTCCCCCCCATCATGTGACGTCCCCTCTGACCTCCGGTATGTGATGTCCCCCCCATCATGTGACGTCCCCTCTGACCTCCTGTATGTGATGTCCCCCCCATCATGTGACGTCCCCTCTGACCTCCTGTATGTGATGTCCCCCCCATCATGTGACGTCCCCTCTGACCTCCTGTATGTGATGTCCCCCCCATCATGTGACGTCCCCTCTGACCTCCTGTATGTGATGTCCCCCCCATCATGTGACGTCCCCTCTGACCTCCTGTATGTGACCCCCCCATCATGTGACGTCCCCTCTGACCCCGCTCTTGCCGCCCCCATCATGTGACGTCCCCTCTGACCCCGCTCTTGCCGCCCCCATCATGTGACGTCCCCTCTGACCCCGCTCTTGCCGCCCCCATCATGTGACGTCCCCTCTGACCCCGCTCTTGCCGCCCCCATCATGTGACGTCCCCTCTGACCCCGCTCTTGCCGCCCCCATCATGTGACGTCCCCTCTGACCCCGCTCTTGCCGCCCCCATCATGTGACGTCCCCTCTGACCCCGCTCTTGCCGCCCCCATCATGTGACGTTCCCTCTTACACCCCTCTTGCCGCCCCCATCATGTGACGTCCCCTCTGACCTCCGGTATGTGATGTCCCCCCCCATCATGTGACGTCCCCTCTGACCTCCTGTATGTGATGTCCCCCCCCATCATGTGACGTCCCCTCTGACCTCCTGTATGTGATGTCCCCCCCATCATGTGACGTCCCCTCTGACCTCCTGTATGTGATGTCCCCCCCATCATGTGACGTCCCCTCTGACCTCCTGTATGTGATGTCCCCCCCATCATGTGACGTCCCCTCTGACCTCCTGTATGTGATGTCCCCCCCATCATGTGACGTCCCCTCTGACCTCCTGTATGTGACCCCCCCATCATGTGACGTCCCCTCTGACCCCGCTCTTGCCGCCCCCATCATGTGACGTCCCCTCTGACCCCGCTCTTGCCGCCCCCATCATGTGACGTCCCCTCTGACCCCGCTCTTGCCGCCCCCATCATGTGACGTCCCCTCTGACCCCGCTCTTGCCGCCCCCATCATGTGACGTCCCCTCTGACCCCGCTCTTGCCGCCCCCATCATGTGACGTCCCCTCTGACCCCGCTCTTGCCCCCTCCAGGCTCTCTGTCCAGTCTGTGTTTTGCGCTGGGGATCGCACAGTTCGCGCTCATCGGATTCTTCGTGCGCTGGTGGCGTCTCCTGGCGCTGGTGGTGAATGTCCAGGGTGCGGCCATCTTGCTGCTGTCGCTGTGAGTATTCGTGTGTTGGTCGTGGTCTCCTCTGTGGTCGGTCACTGATGGTGTCGCTCTGTGTAGGTGGATCCCGGAGTCTCCGCGCTGGCTGTACGCTCAGGGCCGCCTGCAGGACGCTCGGGACGCGCTGCTCCTCCTGGGACGCTTGAACCGCTCCAAACCCAAACCCTTCGCCCTGACCCCCCGGCAGAAGGACAGCGGCGCCTCCCGGTCCAAGATCCTCAGCATCTGCCGCAGCGCGGTACTGCGCCGCCGAACACTGCTCATGATGTGGGCCTGGTGAGTGGGGGGGTCTCCTCTCTGTACTGGGGTAATGGGGGGGGTCTCCTCTCTGTACTGGGGTGAGGGGGGGGGGGTCTCCTCTCTGTACTGGGGTGAGGGGGGGGGGTCTCCTCTCTGTACTGGGGTGAGGGGGGGGGGGTCTCCTCTCTGTACTGGGGTGAGGGGGGGGGGGGTCTCCTCTCTGTACTGGGGTGAGGGGGGGGGGGTCTCCTCTCTGTACTGGGGTGAGGGGGGGGGTCTCCTCTCTGTACTGGGGTGAGGGGGGGGTCTCCTCTCTGTACTGGGGTGAGGGGGGGGGGTCTCCTCTCTGTACTGGGGTGAGGGGGGGGGGGTCTCCTCTCTGTACTGGGGTGAGGGGGGGGGGTCTCCTCTCTGTACTGGGGTGAGGGGGGGGGTCTCCTCTCTGTACTGGGGTGAGGGGGGGGGGTCTCCTCTCTGTACTGGGGTGAGGGGGGGGGGGGTCTCCTCTGTACTGGGGTGAGGGGGGGGGGTCTCCTCTCTGTACTGGGGTGAGGGGGGGGGGGTCTCCTCTCTGTACTGGGGTGAGGGGGGGGGGGTCTCCTCTCTGTACTGGGGTGAGGGGGGGGGGGTCTCCTCTCTGTACTGGGGTGAGGGGGGGGGGTCTCCTCTCTGTACTGGGGTGAGGGGGGGGGGTCTCCTCTCTGTACTGGGGTGAGGGGGGGGGGGGTCTCCTCTCTGTACTGGGGTGAGGGGGGGGGGGTCTCCTCTCTGTACTGGGGTGAGGGGGGGGGGGTCTCCTCTCTGTACTGGGGTGAGGGGGGGGGGGGGTCTCCTCTCTGTACTGGGGTGAGGGGGGGGGGGGGGTCTCCTCTCTGTACTGGGGTGAGGGGGGGGGGGGTCTCCTCTCTGTACTGGGGTGAGGGGGGGGGGGGTCTCCTCTCTGTACTGGGGTGAGGGGGGGGGGGTCTCCTCTCTGTACTGGGGTGAGGGGGGGGGGGTCTCCTCTCTGTACTGGGGTGAGGGGGGGGGGGGGGCTCCTCTCTGTACTGGGGTGAGGGGGGGGGGTCTCCTCTCTGTACTGGGGTGAGGGGGGGGGGGTCTCCTCTCTGTACTGGGGTGAGGGGGGGGGGGGATCTCCTCTCTGTACTGGGGTGAGGGGGGGGGGGATCTCCTCTCTGTACTGGGGTGAGGGGGGGGGGGGATCTCCTCTCTGTACTGGGGTGAGGGGGGGGGGGGATCTCCTCTCTGTACTGGGGTGAGGGGGGGGGGGGGATCTCCTCTCTGTACTGGGGTGAGGGGGGGGGGGGGATCTCCTCTCTGTACTGGGGTGAGGGGGGGGGTCTCCTCTCTGTACTGGGGTGAGGGGGGGGGGTCTCCTCTCTGTACTGGGGTGAGGGGGGGGGGGGGGTCTCCTCTCTGTACTGGGGTGAGGGGGGGGGGTCTCCTCTCTGTACTGGGGTGAGGGGGGGGGGGGGGTCTCCTCTCTGTACTGGGGTGAGGGGGGGGGGGGGGTCTCCTCTCTGTACTGGGGTGAGGGGGGGGGGTCTCCTCTCTGTACTGGGGTGAGGGGGGGGGGGGTCTCCTCTCTGTACTGGGGTGGGGGGGGGGTCTCCTCTCTGTACTGGGGTGGGGGGGGGGTCTCCTCTCTGTACTGGGGTGAGGGGGGGGGGGGGGTCTCCTCTCTGTACTGGGGTGAGGGGGGGGGGGGTCTCCTCTCTGTACTGGGGGGGGGAGGGTGTTCTGCGCTCTGTACTAAGGACCCCAGTAGAGAGGAGACCCCCACTCACCCCGTACTCGCCCTTTTTCAGGTTTGTCTGCAGTCTGGTGTATTACGGACTGACACTCAGCACCGGAGACCTGGGGGGAAACATCTACTTCAACCTGGCGCTATCCGGCCTCGCCGAGGTCCCAGCGTATCCACTGTGCATGTATCTAATCAATCATAAGAGGTGAGTGCTGGGTGTATCCCCTGTGCATGTATCTAATCAATCATAAGAGGTGAGTGCTGGGTGTATCCACTGTGCATGTATCTAATCGGCCATAAGAGGTGAGTGCTGGGTGTATCCACTGTGCATGTATCTAATCAATCATAAGAGGTGAGTGCTGGGTGTATCCCCTGTGCATGTATCTAATCAACCATAAGAGGTGAGTGCTGGGTGTATCCACTGTGCATGTATCTAATCAGCCATAAGAGGTGAGTGCTGGGTGTATCCCCTGTGCATGTATCTAATCAATCATAAGAGGTGAGTGCTGGGTGTATCCCCTGTGCATGTATCTAATCGGCCATAAGAGGTGAGTGCTGGGTGTATCCCCTGTCCATGTATCTAATCGGCCATAAGAGGTGAGTGCTGGGTGTATCCACTGTGCATGTATCTAATCGGCCATAAGAGGTGAGTGCTGGGTGTATCCCCTGTGCATGTATCTAATCAATCATAAGAGGTGAGTGCTGGGTGTATCCCCTGTGCATGTATCTAATCAACCATAAGAGGTGAGTGCTGGGTGTATCCCCTGTGCATGTATCTAATCAACCATAAGAGGTGAGTGCTGGGTGTGTCCCCTGTGCATGTATCTAATCGGCCATAAGAGGGGAGTGCTGGGTGTATCCCCTGTGCATGTATCTAATCGGCCATAAGAGGGGAGTGCTGGGTGTATCCCCTGTGCATGTATCTAATCGGCCATAAGAGGTGAGTGCTGGGTGTATCCCCTGTGCATGTATCTAATCAACCATAAGAGGTGAGTGCTGGGTGTATCCCCTGTGCATGTATCTAATCAACCATAAGAGGTGAGTGCTGGGTGTATCCCCTGTGCATGTATCTAATCGGCCATAAGAGGTGAGTGCTGGGTGTATCCCCTGAGCATGTATCTAATCAGCCATAAGAGGGGAGTGCTGGGTGTATCCCCTGAGCATGTATCTAATCGGCCATAAGAGGGGAGTGCTGGGTGTATCCCCTGAGCATGTATCTAATCGGCCATAAGAGGTGAGTGCTGGGTGTATCCCCTGAGCATGTATCTAATCAACCATAAGAGGGGAGTGCTGGGTGTATCCCCTGAGCATGTATCTAATCAGCCATAAGAGGGGAGTGCTGGGTGTATCCCCTGAGCATGTATCTAATCAGCCATAAGAGGGGAGTGCTGGGTCCAGGGTAGTAGTGGGGGCCCCGGGTGAGGGTAGGGTGTTGCCTTCCTGGGGCCCCTATGGTCCTGTTCTCTGTTGAGCTGAGGGTTTGTTACTTTGTGTTTTTTCAGCTGTGGCCGGCGCAGAACACTTTGTGGCTTCCTGAGTCTCGGTGGAGTCTCGTGTCTGATCATTATGGCCGCCCCTGGGCAGAGAGGTACGGGGGACACGGGCTTGGATACCTCTCTTTATGCTGAGGCTGAGATACCTGCAGAGTTGGATACACCTGTGTGCTTTGTTCTCCCCTCCAGGCTGGTGGAGCAGTCAGACGTTCTCACTCCTCGGAAAGCTTTGTATCAGCGCGGCCTTTAACATCGTCTATATCTACACCTCGGAGCTGTATCCCACCACTGTCAGGTACGGCGCCCCCTCCTGGTGCCTGCTGGGAGTTTGTCTCACCACCTTATATCTGTGTCCTCTGCTGTCTGCAGGAGTCTGGGGATGGGCGTCTGCTCCATGTTCTCTCGCTTTGGAGGAATCATTGCGCCGTTCGTCCCCGCTCTGGTATGTATAGCGCTATATATATGCATAGTGTTCTCCAGAATCGCGCGCTGCTGGGTCTTGGGAGGTCTCTGACGTGGTGTCGGTCTGTGTGGTCTCTGACGTGGTGTCGGTCTGTGTGGTCTCTGACGTGGTGTCGGTCTGTGTGGTCTCTGACGTGGTGTCGGTCTGTGTGGTCTCTGACGTGATGTCGGTCAGTGTGATCTCTGACGTGATGTCTGTCTGATGTGGTGTCAGTCGTGATGTCTGATGTGATGTCAGTTTGTGGTCTCTGACTTGATGTGTCTGTCTCTGACGTGGTGTCGGTCTGTGTGGTCTCTGACGTGGTGTCGGTCTGTGTGGTCTCTGACGTGTCGGTCTGTGTGGTCTCTGACTTGATGTGTCTGTCTCTGACGTGGTGTCGGTCTGTGTGATCTCTGACGTCATGTCTGTCTGATGTGGTGTCAGTCTCTGATGTGGTGTCAGTCTTTGTGGTCTCTGATGTGGTGTCAGTCTTTGTGGTCTCTGATGTGGTGTAGGTCTTTGTTGTCTCTGATGTGGTGTCGGTCTTTGTGGTCTCTGATGTGTCTGTCTCTAATGTGATGTCGGTCTCTGACACCACGTCAGAGACGATAGACACCACATCAGAGACAGACACATCAGAGACCACAGACTGACACCACGTCAAGGACGACACAGACACCACATCAGTCTGTGGTCTCTGATGTCTGTCAACTGACGTGGTGTCAATCTGTGGTCTCTGACTTGATGTGTCTGTCTCTGATGTGGTGTCGGTCTGTGTGGTGTTGGTCTGTGTGGTCTCTGATGTGGTGTCTGTCTCTGACGTGGTGTCGGTCAGTGTGGTCTCTGACGTGGTGTCGGTCAGTGTGGTCTCTGACGTGGTGTCGGTCAGTGTGGTCTCTGACGTGGTGTCGGTCTGTGTGGTCTCTGACGTGGTGTTGGTCTGTGTGGTGTTGGTCAGTGTGGTCTCTGACGTGGTGTCGGTCTGTGTGGTCTCTGACGTGGTGTCGGTCTGTGTGGTCTCTGACGTGGTGTCGGTCTGTGTGGTCTCTGACGTGGTAGAGACGTGGGGTCGGTCTGTGTCAGAGACGTGGTGTCTCTGTGTGGTCTCTGACGTGGTGTCTGTCAGTGTGGTCTCTGACGTGGTGTCGGTCTGTGTGGTCTCTGACGTGGTGTTGGTCTGTGTGGTGTTGGTCTGTGTGGTCTCTGACGTGGTGTCGGTCTGTGTGGTCTCTGACGTGGTGTCGGTCTGTGTGGTCTCTGACGTGGTGTCGGTCTGTGTGGTCTCTGACGTGGTGTCGGTCTGTGTGGTCTCTGACGTGGTGTCGGTCTGTGTGGTCTCTGACGTGGTGTCTGTCTCTCCACAGCGCTCGGTCTGGTGGGTTCTCCCTTACGTGGTGTTTGGCTCCTCGGGGGTGACCGCCGGGCTCCTCAGCCTCCTGTTACCCGAGACGCTGAACTGTCCGCTGCCGCAGACGCTGAGTGACCTACAGGTGTCCACATATCACTGCCTGGAGGAGGAGGAGTCCTGTCTGCTAAGGGAAGACGCCGCACAGGTCAGACTACCTACCTGACCATGTGACCTGCTGGCCCCTCACTGGTGTCACAATGTGACTGCGGCCATGATGGGAGGTGACCCACTCTCTTTATATGGGGGATCTGCCATCTTCAGGGTGGGTTTCAGTATAAAGGGCCACAGGATTGGATTTGGCCCCCACTATGCCCCACACACACACTGCCCCTCCATGATAGTGGAATGGGGTCCTCATTCTCTGATATCTCTATTGTCTCTGCAGGCTGAGCCGGGGATGGGAGCGGAGGTGTCCAGTGAGGAGGAAGAGGAGCTCTGACCACACCCCCTTGACCCCTCATCAGAGTTTACAAAAACAAAGCCTTAACGGGGAGGCGAAGGGTTCTGTGTGCCACAGGGGCAAAGGGTCTTGTGTACCAGAGGAACTGTGATTCCTGCGGAGCAGAGGGTCCTGTGTGCCAGTGAGGCGGAGGGTCCTGTGTGCCAGTGAGGGGGAGGGTCTTGTGTGCCAGTGAGGCGGAGGGTCTTGTGTGCCAGTGAGGCGGAGGGTCTTGTGTGCCAGTGAGGCGGAGGGTCTTGTGTGCCAGTGAGGCGGAGGGTCTTGTGTGCCAGTGAGGCGGAGGGTCTTGTGTGCCAGTGAGGCGGAGGGTCTTGTGTGCCAGTGAGGGGGAGGGTCTTGTGTGCCAGTGAGGCGGAGGGTCTTGTGTGCCAGTGAGGCGGAGGGTCTTGTGTGCCAGTGAGGGGGAGGGTCTTGTGTGCCAGTGAGGGGGAGGGTCTTGTGTACCAGTGAGGGGGAGGGTCTTGTGTGCCAGTGAGGGGGAGGGTCTTGTGTGCCAGTGAGGGGGAGGGTCTTGTGTACCAGTGAGGGGGAGGGTCTTGTGTGCCAGTGAGGGGGAGGGTCTTGTGTGCCAGTGAGGGGGAGGATCTTGTGTGCCAGTGAGGGGGAAGGTCTTGTGTGCCAGTGAGGGGGAGGGTCTTGTGTGCCAGTGAGGGGGAAGGTCTTGTGTGCCAGTGAGGGGGAAGGTCTTGTGTGCCAGTGAGGGGGAGGGTCTTGTGTGCCAGTGAGGCGGAGGGTCTTGTGTGCCAGTGGGGGTGGGGGGGTAAGGGTTCCTGTGCTTTGGGAACAGATACCGCCATCTTCTGGATTCTCCTGAACCCCGTGTGTTCCCACATGACCGCCCTCCAGGTCCCCACACGTCTCGGCCTCTGATCGGGGGTCGGTGCCCGGTGGAGGGCGTTGCTGCTGCTGTTACCGTTCTCTAAATAAAGACTATTTAATTTATTATAAACTCTCCATTAGTTATACATTATGGTGGCTGATGTGTCCGCTCGGCCGTCACATGGTCCGCGCCAAAAATCCATAACCCCGAGGGAAAGCAGTGACCCAGATACCAGGGAAGGATGGGCAGTGAGTGGTGTATGGGGGAGGGGAGGCAGGAGTCCTGCACATGGTGCCGTGGGGGGGGGGATTGTTTGCACATGTGCCATGAGAGCGGGGCCTGCACACCCTGTCGGGGGTGGGGTCACTGCACACCCTGTCGGGGGGGGGGGGGGGGGGGGTCACTGCACACCCTGTCGGGGTGGGGTGGTCACTGCACACCCTGTCGGGGGGGGGGTGGGGGGGTCACTGCACACCCTGTTGGGGGGGTGGGGGGGGTCACTGCACACCCTGTCGGGGGGGGGTCACTGCACACCCTGTTGGGGGGGGTGGGGGGGTCACTGCACACCCTGTCGGGGGGGGTGGGGGGGGTCACTGCACACCCTGTCGGGGGGGGGTCACTGCACACCCTGTTGGGGGGGGGGGGGTCACTGCACACCCTGTTGGGGGGGGTGGTGTACTCTTCAGATGACCGTATCCTGACGTCTGTGAATCGGGCTCTTTGGACTGGAGGCGATTTATAGTAAACACAAGAATTGGGCAGTCACTGTGTCTGGGGTTAGAGGGCGGGGTCAGCAGTCATCTCATTATCAGTAGAGGGCGGGGTCAGCAGAGTCATCTCATTATTAGAGGGCAGGGTCAGCAGAGTCATCTCATCATTAGAGGGCGGGGCAGCCGAGTCATCTCATTGTCACTAGAGGGCGGAGTCTGCATTCATCTCATTATCATTAGAGGGCGGAGTCTGCATTCATCTCATTATCATTAGAGGGCGGGGTCAGCAGAGTCATCTCATTATCATTAGAGGGCGGGGTCAGCAGAGTCATCTCATTATCATTAGAGGGCGGGGTCAGCAGAGTCATCTATCATTAGAGGGCGGGGTTAGCAGATTCATCTCATTATCATTAGAGGGCGGGGTCAGCAGTCATCTCATTATCATTAGAGGGCGGGGTCAGCAGAGTCATCTCATTATCATTAGAGGGCGGGGTTAGCAGAGTCATCTATCAGAAGGCAGGGTCAGCAGAGTCATCTAATTATCATTAGAGGGCGGGGTTAGCAGAGTCATCTAATTATCATTAGAGGGCGGGGTCAGCAGAGTCATCTATCAGAGGGCGGGGTCAGCAGAGTCATCTCATTATCATTAGAGGGCGGGGTTAGCAGAGTCATCTATCAGAAGGCAGGGTCAGCAGAGTCATCTCATTATCATTAGAGGGCGTGGTCAGCAGAGTCATCCCATCATTAGAGGGCGGGGTCAGCAGTCATATTATTATTAGAGGAGGGGGGGATCATTTCATTTATTATTGGAGATCACATAGAACCATGAGGGCTCAGGTAGGTTAACAAGTAATTGCCCCTCTCAGCAGCAGTCACATGGTGGTGGGGTGTTTGGCGCGCTCTTGTCTTGGATCACTGTCAGTCAGTGCGCGTCACCTTGAGGTCACAATCTGATGGCCGCTCCTTCTCCTCCATGGAGGCCATTTTTGCCTTGTTCCTTTGACCTTAAGTGAGGCCTGAAGTTCTTTGGGTCTTGTGGTTCTTTTGTGACCTCCTGGGGTCATTCTGGTCGGCCGGCCGCTCCCGGGAAGGTTGGCCACTGTTCCAATCTTTCTCTATTTGTGGATAATGGCTCTCCTCGTGGTTCGCTGGCATTCCAACACGTTATAAATGCTTTGTAACCCTTTACAGACCGGTCCATGTCGATTACTTTCTCATCAGTTCCTGAGTCTCTTTGGTCATGTGATGTCTCGTTGTTGTGGGATCTTTTGGCCGCCTTCCCTCCGTCAGGCAGGATAGGTGTGTGTTAACGGGCTGGGTGGGATCAGGGCTGGCTGGGCGTGGCCAGTGATCGGGCTGGGTGTGGTCAGTGATCGGTCTCTGTGTGGTCTGATCAGTAGTGGACTGTGGTCCTGGCTAGGTGAATGGTCAGTAGTGGACTGTGGTCCTGGCTAGGTGAATGGTCAGTAGTGGACTGTGGTCCTGGCTAGGTGAATGGTCAGTAGTGGACTGTGGTCCTGGCTAGGTGAATGGTCAGTAGTGGACTGTGGTCCTGGCTAGGTGAATGGTCAGTAGTGGACTGTGGTCCTGGCTAGGTGAGTGGTCAGTAGTGGACTGTGGTCCTGGCTAGGTGAATGGTCAGTAGTGGACTGTGGTCCTGGCTAGGTGAATGGTCAGTAGTGGACTGTGGTCCTGGCTAGGTGAATGGTCAGTAGTGGACTGTGGTCCTGGCTAGGTGAATGGTCAGTAGTGGACTGTGGTCCTGGCTAGGTGGTCAGTAGTGGACTGTGGTCCTGGCTAGGTGAATGGTCAGTAGTGGACTGTGGTCCTGGCTAGGTGAATGGTCAGTAGTGGACTGTGGTCCTGGCTAGGTGAATGGTCAGTAGTGGACTGTGGTCCTGGCTAGGTGAATGGTCAGTAGTGGACTGTGGTCCTGGCTAGGTGAATGGTCAGTAGTGGACTGTGGTCCTGGCTAGGTGAATGGTTAGTAGTGGACTGTGGCCCTGGTGTAGTGGTCTGTGGCCCTCGTTAGGTGAGTGGCTAATAGTGGAATGTGGCCCTGGTTAGATGAGTGATCAGTAGTGGTTTTTGGTCCTGGTTAAGTGAGTGGTCAGTAGTGGTCCCGGGTGTCCCGGGTGAGGATATAACCGCTCTGCTGTGTCCCAGGTGAGGATAGAACCGCTCTGCTGTGTCCTGGGGTAGGATAGAACCGCTCTGCAGTGTCCCGGGTGAGGATAGAACCGCTCTGCAGTGTCCCGGGTGAGGATATAACCGCTCTGCTGTGTCCCGGGTGAGGATAGAACCGCTCTGCAGTGTCCCGGGTGAGGATAGAACCGCTCTGCAGTGTCCCGGGTGAGGATAGAACCGCTCTGCTGTGTCCTGGGTGAGGATAGAACCGCTCTGCAGTGTCCTGGGTGAGGATAGAACCGCTCTGCAGTGTCCCGGGTGAGGATAGAACCGCTCTGCAGTGTCCCGGGTGAGGATAGAACCGCTCTGCAGTGTCCCGGGTGAGGATAGAACCGCTCTGCAGTGTCCCGGGTGAGGATAGAACCGCTCTGCAGTGTCCCGGGTGAGGATAGAACCGCTCTGCAGTGTCCCGGGTGAGGATATAACCGCTCTGCTGTGTCCTGGGTGAAGATATAACCGCTCTGCAGTGTCCCGGGTGAGGATAGAACCGCTCTGCAGTGTCCCGGGTGAGGATATAACCGCTCTGCAGTGTCCCGGGTGAGGATAGAACCGCTCTGCTGTGTCCCGGGTGAGGATATAACCGCTCTGCTGTGTCCTGGGTGAAGATATAACCGCTCTGCAGTGTCCCGGGTGCACACAATCGATGTCACAGAGGCCGCCCCTCCCTAATGTTCCGGTTTGTTGACTCTGCGTCGCCCTTCATCTTGTCTTTACTGTAAACACCGAACAAACCGATTGTTTAACTTTATCCACTTTCTGCAGGAACATTTATTAATAATTTATGTCGTTTTTGCTCTGATTCTTGTACTATGGCGGCAGCAAACATCTGAACCAAGGACCACAGACCACTACTGACCACTCACCTAACCAGGACCACAGACCACTACTGACCAGTCAGCTAACCAGGACCACAGACCACTACTGACCACTCACCTAACCAGGACCACTGAACACTACTGACCACTCACCTAACCAGGGCCACAGACCACTACTGACCACTCACCTAACCAGGACCACAAACCACTACTGACCACTCACCTAACCAGGACCACAGACCACTACTGACCACTCACCTAACCAGGACCACTGAACACTACTGACCACTCACCTAACCAGGACCACAGACCACTACTGACCACTCACCTAACCAGGACCACTGAACACTACTGACCACTCACCTAACCAGGACCACAGACCACTACTGACCACTCACCTAACCAGGGCTACAGACCACTACTGACCACTCACCTAACCAGGACCACAGACCACTACTGACCACTCACCTAACCAGGACCACAGACCACTACTGACCACTCACCTAACCAGGATCACAGACCACTACTGACCACTCACCTAACCAGGACCACTGAACACTACTGACCACTCACCTAACCAGGACCACTGAACACTACTGACCACTCACCTAACCAGGACCACAGACCACTACTGACCACTCACCTAACCAGGACCACAGACCACTACTGACCAGTCAGCTAACCAGGACCACAGACCACTACTGACCACTCACCTAACCAGGACCACTGAACACTACTGACCACTCACCTAACCAGGACCACTGAACACTACTGACCACTCACCTAACCAGGGCCACAGACCACTACTGACCACTCACCTAACCAGGACCACAGACCACTACTGACCACTCACCTAACCAGGACCACAGACCACTACTGACCACTCACCTAACCAGGATCACAGACCACTACTGACCACTCACCTAACCAGGACCACTGAACACTACTGACCACTCACCTAACCAGGACCACTGACCACTACTGACCACTCACCTAACCAGGACCACAGACCACTACTGACCAGTCAGCTAACCAGGACCACAGACCACTACTGACCACTCACCTAACCAGGACCACAGACCACTACTGACCAGTCAGCTAACCAGGACCACAGTCCACTACTGACCACTCACCTAACCAGGACCACAGAACACTACTGACCACTCACCTAACCAGGACCACAGACCACTACTGACCACTCACCTAACCAGGGCCACAGACCAATACTGACCAGTCAGCTAACCAGGACCACAGACCACTACTGACCACTCACCTAACCAGGACCACAGACCACTACTGACCAGTCAGCTAACCAGGACCACAGACCACTACTGACCACTCACCTAACCAGGACCACAGACCACTACTGACCAGTCAGCTAACCAGGACCACAGACCACTACTGACCAGTCAGCTAACCAGGACCACAGACCACTACTGACCACTCACCTAACCAGGACCACAGACCACTACTGACCACTCACCTAACCAGGACCACAGACCACTACTGACCACTCACCTAACCAGGACCACAGACCACTACTGACCACTCACCTAACCAGGACCACAGACCACTACTGACCACTCACCTAACCAGGACCACTGAACACTACTGACCACTCACCTAACCAGGACCACTGAACACTACTGACCACTCACCTAACCAGGACCACTGACCACTACTGACCACTCACCAAACCAGGACCACAGACCACTACTGACCAGTCAGCTAACCAGGACCACAGACCACTACTGACCACTCACCTAACCAGGACCACAGAACACTACTGACCACTCACCTAACCAGGACCACAGACCACTACTGACCACTCACCTAACCAGGACCACAGACCACTACTGACCACTCACCTAACCAGGACCACAGACCACTACTGACCACTCACCTAACCAGGACCACAGACCACTACTGGCCACTCACCTAACCAGGACCACTGAACACTACTGACCACTCACCTAACCAGGAACACTGAACACTACTGACCACTCACCTAACCAGGAACACTGAACACTCCTGACCACTCACCTAACCAGGACCACTGACCACTACTGACCACTCACCAAACCAAGACCACAGACCACTACTGACCAGTCAGCTAACCAGGACCACAGACCACTACTGACCACTCACTAAACCAGGACCACAGACCACTACTGACCAGTCAGCTAACCAGGGCCACAGACCACTACTGACCACTCACCTAACCAGGACCACAGACCACTACTGACCACTCACCTAACCAGGGCCACAGACCACTACTGACCACTCACCAAACCAGGGCCACAGACCACTACTGACCACTCACCAAACCAGGGCCACAGACCACTACTGACCACTCATCTAACCAGGACCACAGACCACTACTGACCACTCACTAAACCAGGACCACAGACCACTACTGACCACTCACCTAACCAGGACCACAGACCACTACTGACCACTCAACCAGGACCACAGACCACTACTGACCACTCACCTAACCAGGACCACAGACCACTACTGACCACTCACCTAACCAGGACCACAGACCACTACTGACCACTCACCTAACCAGGACCACAGACCACTACTGACCACTCACCTAACCAGGGCCACAGACCACTACTGACCACTCATCTAACCAGGACCACAGACCACTACTGACCTGTCACCTAACCAGGACCACTGACCACTACTGACCACTCACCAAACCAGGACCACAGACCACTACTGGCCACTCACCAAACCAGGGCCACAGACCACTACTGACCTGTCACCTAACCAGGACCACTGACCACTATTGACCACTCACCAAACCAGGACCACAGACCACTACTGACCACTCACCTAACCAGGACCACAGACCACTACTGACCACTCACCTAACTAGGGCCACAGACCACTACTGACCACTCACCTAACCAGGACCACAGACCACTACTGACCACTCACCTAACCAGGGCCACAGACCAATACTGACCACTCACCTAACCAGGGCCACAGACCACTACTCACCTAACTAGGACCACAGACCACTACTGACCACACACCTAACCAGGACCACAGACCACTACTGACCACTCACCTAACCAGGACCACAGACCACTACTGACCATTCACCTAACCAGGGCCACAGACCCCCTACTGACCACTCACCTAACCAGGACCACAGACCACTACTGACCACTCACCTAACCAGGACCACAGACCCCTACTGACCACTCACTTAATCAGGGCCACTGGCCACTACTGACCACTCACCTAACTAGGGCCACAGACCACTACTGACCACTCGCCTAACCAGGACCACAGACCACTACTGACCACTCACCTAACCAGGGCCACAGACCAATACTGACCACTCACCTAACCAGGGCCACAGACCACTACTCACCTAACCAGGTCCACAGACCACTACTGACCACTCACCTAACCAGGACCACAGACCACTACTGACCATTCACCTAACCAGGGCCACAGACCCCCTACTGACCACTCACCTAACCAGGACTACTGACCACTCACCTAACCAGGACCACAGACCCCTACTGACCACTCACTGAATCAGGGCCACTGGCCACTACTGACCACTCACCTAAATAGGGCCACAGACCACTACTGATCACTCACCTAACCAGGACCACAGACCACTACTGACCACTCACCTAACCATGGCCACACACCAATACTGACCACTCACCTAACCAGGGCCACAGACCACTACTCACCTAACCAGGACCACAGACCACTACTGACCACTCACCTAAGCAGGACCACAGACCACTACTGACCACTCACCTAAGCAGGACCACAGACCACTACTGACCACTCACCTAACCAGGGCCACAGACCACTACTGACCACTCACCTAACCAGGGCCACAGACCACTACTGACCACTCACCTAACCAGGACCACAGACCACTACTGACCACTCACCTAACCAGGACCACAGACCACTACTGACCACTCACCTAACCAGGACCACAGACCACTACTGACCACTCACCTAACCAGGACCACAGACCACTACTGACCACTCACCTAACCAGGACCACAGACCACTACTGACCACTCACCTAACCAGGACCACAGACCACTACTGACCACTCACCTAACCAGGAGCACAGACCACTACTGACCACTCACCTAACCAGGAGCACAGACCACTACTGACCACTCACCTAACCAGGACCACAGACCACTACTGACCACTCACCTAACCAGGGCCACAGACCAATACTGACCACTCACCTAACCAGGGCCACAGACCACTACTGACCACTCACCTAACCAGGGCCACAGACCACTACTGACCACTCACCTAACCAGGAGCACAGACCACTACTGACCACTCACCTAACCAGGACCACAGACCACTACTGACCACTCACCTAACCAGGGCCACAGACCACTACTGACCACTCACCTAACCAGGGCCACAGACCACTACTGACCACTCACCTAACCAGGACCACAGACCAATACTGACCACTCACCTAACCAGGACCACAGACCAATACTGACTACTCACCTAACCAGGGCCACAGACCACTACTGACTACTCACCTAACCAGGGCCACAGACCACTACTGACCACTCACCTAACCAGGGCCACAGACCACTACTGACCACTCACCTAACCAGGACCACAGACCAATACTGACCACTCACCTAACCAGGACCACAGACCAATACTGACTACTCACCTAACCAGGGCCACAGACCACTACTGACTACTCACCTAACCAGGGCCACAGACCACTACTGACCACTCACCTAACCAGGACCACAGACCACTACTGACCACTCACCTAACCAGGACCACAGACCACTACTGACCACTCACCTAACCAGGACCACAGACCACTACTGACCACTCACCTAACCAGGACCACAGACCACTACTGACCACTCACCTAACCAGGACCACAGACCACTACTGACCACTCACCTAACCAGGACCACAGACCACTACTGACCACTCACCTAACCAGGAGCACAGACCACTACTGACCACTCACCTAACCAGGAGCACAGACCACTACTGACCACTCACCTAACCAGGACCACAGACCACTACTGACCACTCACCTAACCAGGGCCACAGACCAATACTGACCACTCACCTAACCAGGGCCACAGACCACTACTGACCACTCACCTAACCAGGGCCACAGACCACTACTGACCACTCACCTAACCAGGAGCACAGACCACTACTGACCACTCACCTAACCAGGACCACAGACCACTACTGACCACTCACCTAACCAGGGCCACAGACCACTACCGACCACTCACCTAACCAGGGCCACAGACCACTACTGACCACTCACCTAACCAGGACCACAGACCAATACTGACCACTCACCTAACCAGGACCACAGACCAATACTGACTACTCACCTAACCAGGGCCACAGACCACTACTGACTACTCACCTAACCAGGGCCACAGACCACTACTGACCACTCACCTAACCAGGGCCACAGACCACTACTGACCACTCACTTAACCAGGACCACAGACCAATACTGACCACTCACCTAACCAGGGCCACAGACCACTACTCACCTAACTAGGACCACAGACCACTACTGACCACACACCTAACCAGGACCACAGACCACTACTGACCACTCACCTAACCAGGACCACAGACCACTACTGACCATTCACCTAACCAGGGCCACAGACCCCCTACTGACCACTCACCTAACCAGGACTACTGACCACTCACCTAACCAGGACCACAGACCCCTACTGACCACTCACTGAATCAGGGCCACTGGCCACTACTGACCACTCACCTAACTAGGGCCACAGACCACTACTGATCACTCACCTAACCAGGACCACAGACCACTACTGACCACTCACCTAACCAGGGCCACACACCAATACTGACCACTCACCTAACCAGGGCCACAGACCACTACTCACCTAACCAGGACCACAGACCACTACTGACCACTCACCTAAGCAGGACCACAGACCACTACTGACCACTCACCTAAGCAGGACCACAGACCACTACTGACCACTCACCTAACCAGGACCACAAACCACTACTGACCACTCACTTAACCAGGACCACAGACCACTACTGACCACTCACTTAATCAGGGCCACAGACCACTACTGACCACTCACCTAACCAGGACCACAGACCCCTACTGACCACTCACCTAACCAGGACCACAGACCACTACTGACCACTCACCTAACCAGGACCACAGACCACTACTGACCACTCACCTAACCAGGGCTACAGACCACTACTGACCACTCACCTAACCAGGACCACAGACCACTACTGACCACTCACCTAACCAGGACCACAGACCACTACTGACCACTCACCTAACCAGGATCACAGACCACTACTGACCACTCACCTAACCAGGACCACTGAACACTACTGACCACTCACCTAACCAGGACCACTGAACACTACTGACCACTCACCTAACCAGGACCACAGACCACTACTGACCACTCACCTAACCAGGACCACAGACCACTACTGACCAGTCAGCTAACCAGGACCACAGACCACTACTGACCACTCACCTAACCAGGACCACTGAACACTACTGACCACTCACCTAACCAGGACCACTGAACACTACTGACCACTCACCTAACCAGGGCCACAGACCACTACTGACCACTCACCTAACCAGGACCACAGACCACTACTGACCACTCACCTAACCAGGACCACAGACCACTACTGACCACTCACCTAACCAGGATCACAGACCACTACTGACCACTCACCTAACCAGGACCACTGAACACTACTGACCACTCACCTAACCAGGACCACTGACCACTACTGACCACTCACCTAACCAGGACCACAGACCACTACTGACCAGTCAGCTAACCAGGACCACAGACCACTACTGACCACTCACCTAACCAGGACCACAGACCACTACTGACCAGTCAGCTAACCAGGACCACAGTCCACTACTGACCACTCACCTAACCAGGACCACAGAACACTACTGACCACTCACCTAACCAGGACCACAGACCACTACTGACCACTCACCTAACCAGGGCCACAGACCAATACTGACCAGTCAGCTAACCAGGACCACAGACCACTACTGACCACTCACCTAACCAGGACCACAGACCACTACTGACCAGTCAGCTAACCAGGACCACAGACCACTACTGACCACTCACCTAACCAGGACCACAGACCACTACTGACCAGTCAGCTAACCAGGACCACAGACCACTACTGACCAGTCAGCTAACCAGGACCACAGACCACTACTGACCACTCACCTAACCAGGACCACAGACCACTACTGACCACTCACCTAACCAGGACCACAGACCACTACTGACCACTCACCTAACCAGGACCACAGACCACTACTGACCACTCACCTAACCAGGACCACAGACCACTACTGACCACTCACCTAACCAGGACCACTGAACACTACTGACCACTCACCTAACCAGGACCACTGAACACTACTGACCACTCACCTAACCAGGACCACTGACCACTACTGACCACTCACCAAACCAGGACCACAGACCACTACTGACCAGTCAGCTAACCAGGACCACAGACCACTACTGACCACTCACCTAACCAGGACCACAGAACACTACTGACCACTCACCTAACCAGGACCACAGACCACTACTGACCACTCACCTAACCAGGACCACAGACCACTACTGACCACTCACCTAACCAGGACCACAGACCACTACTGACCACTCACCTAACCAGGACCACAGACCACTACTGGCCACTCACCTAACCAGGACCACTGAACACTACTGACCACTCACCTAACCAGGAACACTGAACACTACTGACCACTCACCTAACCAGGAACACTGAACACTCCTGACCACTCACCTAACCAGGACCACTGACCACTACTGACCACTCACCAAACCAAGACCACAGACCACTACTGACCAGTCAGCTAACCAGGACCACAGACCACTACTGACCACTCACTAAACCAGGACCACAGACCACTACTGACCAGTCAGCTAACCAGGGCCACAGACCACTACTGACCACTCACCTAACCAGGACCACAGACCACTACTGACCACTCACCTAACCAGGGCCACAGACCACTACTGACCACTCACCAAACCAGGGCCACAGACCACTACTGACCACTCACCAAACCAGGGCCACAGACCACTACTGACCACTCATCTAACCAGGACCACAGACCACTACTGACCACTCACTAAACCAGGACCACAGACCACTACTGACCACTCACCTAACCAGGACCACAGACCACTACTGACCACTCAACCAGGACCACAGACCACTACTGACCACTCACCTAACCAGGACCACAGACCACTACTGACCACTCACCTAACCAGGACCACAGACCACTACTGACCACTCACCTAACCAGGACCACAGACCACTACTGACCACTCACCTAACCAGGGCCACAGACCACTACTGACCACTCATCTAACCAGGACCACAGACCACTACTGACCTGTCACCTAACCAGGACCACTGACCACTACTGACCACTCACCAAACCAGGACCACAGACCACTACTGGCCACTCACCAAACCAGGGCCACAGACCACTACTGACCTGTCACCTAACCAGGACCACTGACCACTATTGACCACTCACCAAACCAGGACCACAGACCACTACTGACCACTCACCTAACCAGGACCACAGACCACTACTGACCACTCACCTAACTAGGGCCACAGACCACTACTGACCACTCACCTAACCAGGACCACAGACCACTACTGACCACTCACCTAACCAGGGCCACAGACCAATACTGACCACTCACCTAACCAGGGCCACAGACCACTACTCACCTAACTAGGACCACAGACCACTACTGACCACACACCTAACCAGGACCACAGACCACTACTGACCACTCACCTAACCAGGACCACAGACCACTACTGACCATTCACCTAACCAGGGCCACAGACCCCCTACTGACCACTCACCTAACCAGGACCACAGACCACTACTGACCACTCACCTAACCAGGACCACAGACCCCTACTGACCACTCACTTAATCAGGGCCACTGGCCACTACTGACCACTCACCTAACTAGGGCCACAGACCACTACTGACCACTCGCCTAACCAGGACCACAGACCACTACTGACCACTCACCTAACCAGGGCCACAGACCAATACTGACCACTCACCTAACCAGGGCCACAGACCACTACTCACCTAACCAGGACCACAGACCACTACTGACCACTCACCTAACCAGGACCACAGACCACTACTGACCATTCACCTAACCAGGGCCACAGACCCCCTACTGACCACTCACCTAACCAGGACTACTGACCACTCACCTAACCAGGACCACAGACCCCTACTGACCACTCACTGAATCAGGGCCACTGGCCACTACTGACCACTCACCTAAATAGGGCCACAGACCACTACTGATCACTCACCTAACCAGGACCACAGACCACTACTGACCACTCACCTAACCATGGCCACACACCAATACTGACCACTCACCTAACCAGGGCCACAGACCACTACTCACCTAACCAGGACCACAGACCACTACTGACCACTCACCTAAGCAGGACCACAGACCACTACTGACCACTCACCTAAGCAGGACCACAGACCACTACTGACCACTCACCTAACCAGGGCCACAGACCACTACTGACCACTCACCTAACCAGGGCCACAGACCACTACTGACCACTCACCTAACCAGGGCCACAGACCACTACTGACCACTCACCTAACCAGGACCACAGACCACTACTGACCACTCACCTAACCAGGACCACAGACCACTACTGACCACTCACCTAACCAGGACCACAGACCACTACTGACCACTCACCTAACCAGGACCACAGACCACTACTGACCACTCACCTAACCAGGACCACAGACCACTACTGACCACTCACCTAACCAGGACCACAGACCACTACTGACCACTCACCTAACCAGGAGCACAGACCACTACTGACCACTCACCTAACCAGGAGCACAGACCACTACTGACCACTCACCTAACCAGGACCACAGACCACTACTGACCACTCACCTAACCAGGGCCACAGACCAATACTGACCACTCACCTAACCAGGGCCACAGACCACTACTGACCACTCACCTAACCAGGGCCACAGACCACTACTGACCACTCACCAAACCAGGAGCACAGACCACTACTGACCACTCACCTAACCAGGACCACAGACCACTACTGACCACTCACCTAACCAGGGCTACAGACCACTACTGACCACTCACCTAACCAGGACCACAGACCACTACTGACCACTCACCTAACCAGGACCACAGACCACTACTGACCACTCACCTAACCAGGATCACAGACCACTACTGACCACTCACCTAACCAGGACCACTGAACACTACTGACCACTCACCTAACCAGGACCACTGAACACTACTGACCACTCACCTAACCAGGACCACAGACCACTACTGACCACTCACCTAACCAGGACCACAGACCACTACTGACCAGTCAGCTAACCAGGACCACAGACCACTACTGACCACTCACCTAACCAGGACCACTGAACACTACTGACCACTCACCTAACCAGGACCACTGAACACTACTGACCACTCACCTAACCAGGGCCACAGACCACTACTGACCACTCACCTAACCAGGACCACAGACCACTACTGACCACTCACCTAACCAGGACCACAGACCACTACTGACCACTCACCTAACCAGGATCACAGACCACTACTGACCACTCACCTAACCAGGACCACTGAACACTACTGACCACTCACCTAACCAGGACCACTGACCACTACTGACCACTCACCTAACCAGGACCACAGACCACTACTGACCAGTCAGCTAACCAGGACCACAGACCACTACTGACCACTCACCTAACCAGGACCACAGACCACTACTGACCAGTCAGCTAACCAGGACCACAGTCCACTACTGACCACTCACCTAACCAGGACCACAGAACACTACTGACCACTCACCTAACCAGGACCACAGACCACTACTGACCACTCACCTAACCAGGGCCACAGACCAATACTGACCAGTCAGCTAACCAGGACCACAGACCACTACTGACCACTCACCTAACCAGGACCACAGACCACTACTGACCAGTCAGCTAACCAGGACCACAGACCACTACTGACCACTCACCTAACCAGGACCACAGACCACTACTGACCAGTCAGCTAACCAGGACCACAGACCACTACTGACCAGTCAGCTAACCAGGACCACAGACCACTACTGACCACTCACCTAACCAGGACCACAGACCACTACTGACCACTCACCTAACCAGGACCACAGACCACTACTGACCACTCACCTAACCAGGACCACAGACCACTACTGACCACTCACCTAACCAGGACCACAGACCACTACTGACCACTCACCTAACCAGGACCACTGAACACTACTGACCACTCACCTAACCAGGACCACTGAACACTACTGACCACTCACCTAACCAGGACCACTGACCACTACTGACCACTCACCAAACCAGGACCACAGACCACTACTGACCAGTCAGCTAACCAGGACCACAGACCACTACTGACCACTCACCTAACCAGGACCACAGAACACTACTGACCACTCACCTAACCAGGACCACAGACCACTACTGACCACTCACCTAACCAGGACCACAGACCACTACTGACCACTCACCTAACCAGGACCACAGACCACTACTGACCACTCACCTAACCAGGGCCACAGACCAATACTGACCACTCACCTAACCAGGGCCACAGACCACTACTGACCACTCACCTAACCAGGGCCACAGACCACTACTGACCACTCACCAAACCAGGAGCACAGACCACTACTGACCACTCACCTAACCAGGACCACAGACCACTACTGACCACTCACCTAACCAGGGCTACAGACCACTACTGACCACTCACCTAACCAGGACCACAGACCACTACTGACCACTCACCTAACCAGGACCACAGACCACTACTGACCACTCACCTAACCAGGATCACAGACCACTACTGACCACTCACCTAACCAGGACCACTGAACACTACTGACCACTCACCTAACCAGGACCACTGAACACTACTGACCACTCACCTAACCAGGACCACAGACCACTACTGACCACTCACCTAACCAGGACCACAGACCACTACTGACCAGTCAGCTAACCAGGACCACAGACCACTACTGACCACTCACCTAACCAGGACCACTGAACACTACTGACCACTCACCTAACCAGGACCACTGAACACTACTGACCACTCACCTAACCAGGGCCACAGACCACTACTGACCACTCACCTAACCAGGACCACAGACCACTACTGACCACTCACCTAACCAGGACCACAGACCACTACTGACCACTCACCTAACCAGGATCACAGACCACTACTGACCACTCACCTAACCAGGACCACTGAACACTACTGACCACTCACCTAACCAGGACCACTGACCACTACTGACCACTCACCTAACCAGGACCACAGACCACTACTGACCAGTCAGCTAACCAGGACCACAGACCACTACTGACCACTCACCTAACCAGGACCACAGACCACTACTGACCAGTCAGCTAACCAGGACCACAGTCCACTACTGACCACTCACCTAACCAGGACCACAGAACACTACTGACCACTCACCTAACCAGGACCACAGACCACTACTGACCACTCACCTAACCAGGGCCACAGACCAATACTGACCAGTCAGCTAACCAGGACCACAGACCACTACTGACCACTCACCTAACCAGGACCACAGACCACTACTGACCAGTCAGCTAACCAGGACCACAGACCACTACTGACCACTCACCTAACCAGGACCACAGACCACTACTGACCAGTCAGCTAACCAGGACCACAGACCACTACTGACCAGTCAGCTAACCAGGACCACAGACCACTACTGACCACTCACCTAACCAGGACCACAGACCACTACTGACCACTCACCTAACCAGGACCACAGACCACTACTGACCACTCACCTAACCAGGACCACAGACCACTACTGACCACTCACCTAACCAGGACCACAGACCACTACTGACCACTCACCTAACCAGGACCACTGAACACTACTGACCACTCACCTAACCAGGACCACTGAACACTACTGACCACTCACCTAACCAGGACCACTGACCACTACTGACCACTCACCAAACCAGGACCACAGACCACTACTGACCAGTCAGCTAACCAGGACCACAGACCACTACTGACCACTCACCTAACCAGGACCACAGAACACTACTGACCACTCACCTAACCAGGACCACAGACCACTACTGACCACTCACCTAACCAGGACCACAGACCACTACTGACCACTCACCTAACCAGGACCACAGACCACTACTGACCACTCACCTAACCAGGACCACAGACCACTACTGGCCACTCACCTAACCAGGACCACTGAACACTACTGACCACTCACCTAACCAGGAACACTGAACACTACTGACCACTCACCTAACCAGGAACACTGAACACTCCTGACCACTCACCTAACCAGGACCACTGACCACTACTGACCACTCACCAAACCAAGACCACAGACCACTACTGACCAGTCAGCTAACCAGGACCACAGACCACTACTGACCACTCACTAAACCAGGACCACAGACCACTACTGACCAGTCAGCTAACCAGGGCCACAGACCACTACTGACCACTCACCTAACCAGGACCACAGACCACTACTGACCACTCACCTAACCAGGGCCACAGACCACTACTGACCACTCACCAAACCAGGGCCACAGACCACTACTGACCACTCACCAAACCAGGGCCACAGACCACTACTGACCACTCATCTAACCAGGACCACAGACCACTACTGACCACTCACTAAACCAGGACCACAGACCACTACTGACCACTCACCTAACCAGGACCACAGACCACTACTGACCACTCAACCAGGACCACAGACCACTACTGACCACTCACCTAACCAGGACCACAGACCACTACTGACCACTCACCTAACCAGGACCACAGACCACTACTGACCACTCACCTAACCAGGACCACAGACCACTACTGACCACTCACCTAACCAGGGCCACAGACCACTACTGACCACTCATCTAACCAGGACCACAGACCACTACTGACCTGTCACCTAACCAGGACCACTGACCACTACTGACCACTCACCAAACCAGGACCACAGACCACTACTGGCCACTCACCAAACCAGGGCCACAGACCACTACTGACCTGTCACCTAACCAGGACCACTGACCACTATTGACCACTCACCAAACCAGGACCACAGACCACTACTGACCACTCACCTAACCAGGACCACAGACCACTACTGACCACTCACCTAACTAGGGCCACAGACCACTACTGACCACTCACCTAACCAGGACCACAGACCACTACTGACCACTCACCTAACCAGGGCCACAGACCAATACTGACCACTCACCTAACCAGGGCCACAGACCACTACTCACCTAACTAGGACCACAGACCACTACTGACCACACACCTAACCAGGACCACAGACCACTACTGACCACTCACCTAACCAGGACCACAGACCACTACTGACCATTCACCTAACCAGGGCCACAGACCCCCTACTGACCACTCACCTAACCAGGACCACAGACCACTACTGACCACTCACCTAACCAGGACCACAGACCCCTACTGACCACTCACTTAATCAGGGCCACTGGCCACTACTGACCACTCACCTAACTAGGGCCACAGACCACTACTGACCACTCGCCTAACCAGGACCACAGACCACTACTGACCACTCACCTAACCAGGGCCACAGACCAATACTGACCACTCACCTAACCAGGGCCACAGACCACTACTCACCTAACCAGGACCACAGACCACTACTGACCACTCACCTAACCAGGACCACAGACCACTACTGACCATTCACCTAACCAGGGCCACAGACCCCCTACTGACCACTCACCTAACCAGGACTACTGACCACTCACCTAACCAGGACCACAGACCCCTACTGACCACTCACTGAATCAGGGCCACTGGCCACTACTGACCACTCACCTAAATAGGGCCACAGACCACTACTGATCACTCACCTAACCAGGACCACAGACCACTACTGACCACTCACCTAACCATGGCCACACACCAATACTGACCACTCACCTAACCAGGGCCACAGACCACTACTCACCTAACCAGGACCACAGACCACTACTGACCACTCACCTAAGCAGGACCACAGACCACTACTGACCACTCACCTAAGCAGGACCACAGACCACTACTGACCACTCACCTAACCAGGGCCACAGACCACTACTGACCACTCACCTAACCAGGGCCACAGACCACTACTGACCACTCACCTAACCAGGACCACAGACCACTACTGACCACTCACCTAACCAGGACCACAGACCACTACTGACCACTCACCTAACCAGGACCACAGACCACTACTGACCACTCACCTAACCAGGACCACAGACCACTACTGACCACTCACCTAACCAGGACCACAGACCACTACTGACCACTCACCTAACCAGGACCACAGACCACTACTGACCACTCACCTAACCAGGAGCACAGACCACTACTGACCACTCACCTAACCAGGAGCACAGACCACTACTGACCACTCACCTAACCAGGACCACAGACCACTACTGACCACTCACCTAACCAGGGCCACAGACCAATACTGACCACTCACCTAACCAGGGCCACAGACCACTACTGACCACTCACCTAACCAGGGCCACAGACCACTACTGACCACTCACCTAACCAGGAGCACAGACCACTACTGACCACTCACCTAACCAGGACCACAGACCACTACTGACCACTCACCTAACCAGGGCCACAGACCACTACTGACCACTCACCTAACCAGGGCCACAGACCACTACTGACCACTCACCTAACCAGGACCACAGACCAATACTGACCACTCACCTAACCAGGACCACAGACCAATACTGACTACTCACCTAACCAGGGCCACAGACCACTACTGACTACTCACCTAACCAGGGCCACAGACCACTACTGACCACTCACCTAACCAGGGCCACAGACCACTACTGACCACTCACCTAACCAGGACCACAGACCAATACTGACCACTCACCTAACCAGGACCACAGACCAATACTGACTACTCACCTAACCAGGGCCACAGACCACTACTGACTACTCACCTAACCAGGGCCACAGACCACTACTGACCACTCACCTAACCAGGACCACAGACCACTACTGACCACTCACCTAACCAGGACCACAGACCACTACTGACCACTCACCTAACCAGGACCACAGACCACTACTGACCACTCACCTAACCAGGACCACAGACCACTACTGACCACTCACCTAACCAGGACCACAGACCACTACTGACCACTCACCTAACCAGGACCACAGACCACTACTGACCACTCACCTAACCAGGAGCACAGACCACTACTGACCACTCACCTAACCAGGAGCACAGACCACTACTGACCACTCACCTAACCAGGACCACAGACCACTACTGACCACTCACCTAACCAGGGCCACAGACCAATACTGACCACTCACCTAACCAGGGCCACAGACCACTACTGACCACTCACCTAACCAGGGCCACAGACCACTACTGACCACTCACCTAACCAGGAGCACAGACCACTACTGACCACTCACCTAACCAGGACCACAGACCACTACTGACCACTCACCTAACCAGGGCCACAGACCACTACCGACCACTCACCTAACCAGGGCCACAGACCACTACTGACCACTCACCTAACCAGGACCACAGACCAATACTGACCACTCACCTAACCAGGACCACAGACCAATACTGACTACTCACCTAACCAGGGCCACAGACCACTACTGACTACTCACCTAACCAGGGCCACAGACCACTACTGACCACTCACCTAACCAGGGCCACAGACCACTACTGACCACTCACTTAACCAGGACCACAGACCAATACTGACCACTCACCTAACCAGGGCCACAGACCACTACTCACCTAACTAGGACCACAGACCACTACTGACCACACACCTAACCAGGACCACAGACCACTACTGACCACTCACCTAACCAGGACCACAGACCACTACTGACCATTCACCTAACCAGGGCCACAGACCCCCTACTGACCACTCACCTAACCAGGACTACTGACCACTCACCTAACCAGGACCACAGACCCCTACTGACCACTCACTGAATCAGGGCCACTGGCCACTACTGACCACTCACCTAACTAGGGCCACAGACCACTACTGATCACTCACCTAACCAGGACCACAGACCACTACTGACCACTCACCTAACCAGGGCCACACACCAATACTGACCACTCACCTAACCAGGGCCACAGACCACTACTCACCTAACCAGGACCACAGACCACTACTGACCACTCACCTAAGCAGGACCACAGACCACTACTGACCACTCACCTAAGCAGGACCACAGACCACTACTGACCACTCACCTAACCAGGACCACAAACCACTACTGACCACTCACTTAACCAGGACCACAGACCACTACTGACCACTCACTTAATCAGGGCCACAGACCACTACTGACCACTCACCTAACCAGGACCACAGACCCCTACTGACCACTCACCTAACCAGGACCACAGACCACTACTGACCACTCACCTAACCAGGACCACAGACCACTACTGACCACTCACCTAACCAGGACCACAGACCACTACTGACCACTCACCTAACCAGGACCACAGACCACTACTGACCACTCACCTAACCAGGGCCACAGACCACTACTGACCACTCACCTAACCAGGAGCACAGACCACTACTGACCATTCACCTAACCAGGACCACAGACCACTACTGACCACTCACCTAACCAGGACCACAGACCAATACTGACTACTCACCTAACCAGGGCCACAGACCACTACTGACCACTCACCTAACCAGGACCACAAACCACTACTGACCACTCACTTAACCAGGACCACAGACCACTACTGACCACTCACTTAATCAGGGCCACTGGCCACTACTGACCACTCACCTAACCAGGGCCACAGACCAATACTGACCACTCACCTAACCAGGACCACAAACCACTACTGACCATTCACCTAACCAGGACCACAAACCACTACTGACCACTCACCTAACCAGGGCCACAGACCACTACTGACCACTCACCTAACCAGGACCACAGACCACTACTGACCACTCACCAAACCAGGACCACAGACCACTACTGACCACTCACCTAACCAGGGCCACAGACCACTACTGACCACTCACCTAACCAGGGCCACAAACCACTACTGACCACTCACTTAACCAGGACCACAGACCACTACTGACCACTCACTTAACCAGGACCACAGACCACTACTGACCACTCACCTAACCAGGACCACAAACCACTACTGACCACTCACTTAACCAGGACCACAGACCACTACTGACCACTCACTTAATCAGGGCCACAGACCACTACTGACCACTCACCTAACCAGGACCACAGACCACTACTGACCACTCACCAAACCAGGACCACAGACCACTACTGACCACTCACCTAACCAGGGCCACAGACCACTACTGACCACTCACCTAACCAGGGCCACAGACCACTACTGACCACTCACCTAACCAGGACCACAAACCACTACTGACCACTCACTTAACCAGGACCACAGACCACTACTGACCACTCACTTAATCAGGGCCACAGACCACTACTGACCACTCACCTAACCAGGACCACAGACCACTACTGACCACTCACCTAACCAGGACCACAGACCACTACTGACCACTCACTTAATCAGGGCCACAGACCACTACTGACCACTCACCTAACCAGGACCACAGACCACTACTGACCACTCACCAAACCAGGACCACAGACCACTACTGACCACTCACCTAACCAGGGCCACAGACCACTACTGACCACTCACCTAACCAGGGCCACAGACCACTACTGACCACTCACCTAACCAGGACCACAAACCACTACTGACCACTCACTTAACCAGGACCACAGACCACTACTGACCACTCACTTAATCAGGGCCACAGACCACTACTGACCACTCACCTAACCAGGACCACAGACCACTACTGACCACTCACCTAACCAGGACCACAGACCACTACTGACCACTCACTTAATCAGGGCCACAGACCACTACTGACCACTCACCTAACCAGGACCACAGACCACTACTGACCACTCACTTAATCAGGGCCACTGGCTATATAGTACAAGAATCAGAGCAGGAACGACATAAATCATTAGTTATTGTTCCTGCACAAAGTGGGGGGGGGGGGGGGCAGATAAAACAATCGGTTTGTTCGGTGTTTACAGTAAAGACAAGATGAAGGGCGACGCAGAGTCAACAAACCGGAACATTAGGGAGGGGCGGCCTCTGTGACATCGATTGTGTGCACCCGGGACACAGCAGAGCGGTTATATCCTCACCCAGGACACAGCAGAGCGGTTATATCCTCACCCAGGACACAGCAGAGCGGTTATATCCTCACCCAGGACACAGCAGAGCGGTTCTATCCTCACCCAGGACACAGCAGAGCGATTATATCCTCACCCAGGACACTGCAGAGCGGTTCTATCCTACCCCAGGACACTGCAGAGCGGTTCTATCCTCACCCGGGACACTGCAGAGCGGTTCTATCCTACCCCAGGACACTGCAGAGCGGTTCTATCCTCACCCGGGACACTGCAGAGCGGTTCTATCCTCACCCGGGACACTGCAGAGCGGTTCTATCCTCACCCGGGACACTGCAGAGCGGTTCTATCCTCACCCGGGACACTGCAGAGCGGTTATATCCTCACCCAGGACACTGCAGAGCGGTTCTATCCTACCCCAGGACACTGCAGAGCGGTTCTATCCTCACCCGGGCCACTGCAGAGCGGTTCTATCCTCACCCGGGAGACTGCAGAGCGGTTCTATCCTCACCCGGGACACTGCAGAGCGGTTCTATCCTCACCCGGGACACTGCAGAGCGGTTAAATCCTCACCCGGGACACTGCAGAGCGGTTATATCCTCACCCGGGACACTGCAGAGCGGTTCTATCCTCACCCGGGACACTGCAGAGCGGTTCTATCCTCACTCGGGACATCATGAGTTTGCAGTCACTGTTGTGTACACCGCGCTGAGGCTGAGATGAAGGGGATCACGGATGAAGAGCTGCACAACCTTCTCATCAATACGGTATAATCCTTATGTGTATAAATTTGTATATGTGTCCTGCAGCTGGTGGCATCACCATCAGTGGGAGGCAGCACTCTATGACCCCCATTGACTGTTAAGCGGGGAAACCTGTTTTATACCTTGGTGGTCATTTATGTGCGCCCCCCCCCCCCCCCATCCTTCCTCCATCACTGATCTACCTGCTGCCCCATCCTTCATCCATCACTGATCTATCTGCTGCCCCATCCTTCATCCATCACTGATCTATCTGCTGCCCCATCCTTCATCCATCACTGATCTATCTGCTGCCCCATCCTTCATCCATCACTGATCTATCTGCTGCCCCATCCTTCATCCATCACTGATCTATCTTCTGCCACCATCCCTCCCCCTCTCCACTCATTATTGATCTCCCCCCCCCATTCTTTCCGCTCTATCTGCCAAGTCTTCATCGTGCTCTGACCTTCACGACTCATTTATCACCCATCACTGATCCAAAACGAAACATGAGTGACCTACAGCCCCTGGGCTAATGCTGGGGACATAGCTATCTACTGCCCCCTACTGCCCATGTCCATCCATTGCAGAGCCATCTACTACCCTCTACTGCCCACGTCCACTCATAGCAGAGCCATCTACTACCCTCTACTGCCCACATCCACCCATAGAAGAGCCATCTACTTCCCTCTACTGCCCACGTTCATTCATAGCAGAGCCATCTACTACCCTCTACTGCCCACGTCCACTCATAGCAGAGCCATCTACTTCCCTCTACTGCCCACGTTCATTCATAGCAGAGCAATCTACTACCCTATACTGCCCACGTCCACTCATAGCAGAGCCATCTACTGCCCTCTACTGCCCATGTCCATTCATAGCAGAGCCATCTTCTACCCTCTACTGCCCACGTCCATCCATAGCAGAGCCATCTACTACCCTCTACTGCCCACGTCCATTCATAGCAGAGCCATCTACTACCCTCTACTGCCCACGTCCATTCATAGCAGAGCCATCTACTACCCTCTACTGCCATCGTCCACCCATAGAAGAGCCATCTACTACCCTCTACTGCCCACGTCCACTCATAGTAGAGCCCTCTACTGCCCACGTCCATTCATAGCAGAGCCATCTACTACCCTCTACTGCCCACGTCCACTCATAGCAGAGCCATCTACTACCCTCTACTGCCCACGTCCACCCATAGCAGAGCCATCTACTACCCTCTACTGCCCACGTCCATTCATAGCAGAGCCATCTACTACCCTCTACTGCCATCGTCCACCCATAGAAGAGCCATCTACTTCCCTCCTCTGCCCACGTCCACTCATAGCAGAGCCATCTACTTCCCTCTACTGCCCACATCCACCCATAGCAGAGCCATCTACTGCCCACGTCCACTCATAGCAGAGCCATCTACTACCCTCTACTGCCCACGTCCATTCATAGCAGAGCCATCTACTACCCTGTTCTGCCCATGTCCACCCATAGCAGAGCCATCTACTACCCTCTACTGCCCATGTCCACTCATAGCAGAGCCATGTACTACCCTCTTCTGCCCATGTCCATCCATAGCAGAGCCATCTACTACCCTCTTCTGCCCACGTCCACCCATAGCAGAGCCATCTACTACCCTCGATTGCCCACGTCCACACATAGCAGAGCCATCTACTGCCCTCTACTACCCACGTCCACCCATTGCAGAGCCTTCTACTACCCTCTACTGCCCACGTCCACCCATAGCAGAACCATCTACTGCCCTCTACTACCCACGTCCACATATAGCAGAGCCATCTACTACCCTCTACTGCCCACGTCCATTCATATCAGAGCCATCTACTACCCTCTTCTGCCCATGTCCACCCATAGCAGAGCCATCTACTACCCTCTACTGCCATCATCCACCCATAGCAGAACCATCTACTGCCCTCTACTACCCACGTCCACATATAGCAGAGCCATCTACTACCCTCTACTGCCCACGTCCATTCATATCAGAGCCATCTACTACCCTCTTCTGCCCATGTCCACCCATAGCAGAGCCATCTACTACCCTCTACTGCCATCATCCACCCATAGCAGAGCCATCTACTGCCCACGTCCATCCATAGCAGAGTCATCTACTACCCTGTACTGCCCACGTCCACCCATAGCAGAACCATCTACTTCCCTCTACTGCCTACGTACACGCAGAGCCATCTTCTACCTCTACTGCCCACATCCATCCATAGCAGCCATCTACCACCCTCTACTGCCCACGTCCACCCATAGCAGAGCCATCTTCTACTCTCTCCTGCCCACGTCCGTCCATAGCAGAGCCATCTACTATCCTCTACTGCTCACGTCCACTCATAGCAGAGCCATTTTCTACCCTCTACTGCCCACGTCCATCCATAGCAGAGCCATCTTCTACCCTCTACTGCCCACGTCCATCGTTAGCATGGCTATCTTCTACCCTCTATTGCCCACGTCCATCCATAGCAGAGCCATCTACTACCCTCTACTGCCCACGTCCATCCATAGCAGAGCCATCTACTTCCCTCTACTGCCCACATCCACTCATAGCAGAGCCATCTACTACTCTCTACTGCCCACATCCACCCATAGCAGAGCCATCTACTACCCTCTACTGCCCACATCCACCCATAGCAGAGCCATCTACTACCCTCTACTGTCCACGTCCATTCATAGCAGAGCCATCTACTGCCCAAGTCCACTCATAGAAGAGCCATCTACTACCCTCTAATGCCCATGTCCATCCATAGCAGAGCCATCTTCTACCCTCTACTGCCCATGTCCACCCATAACAGAGCCATCTACTACCGTCTACTGCCCACATCCACTCATAGCAGAGCCATCTACTTCCCTCTACTGCCCACGTCCACTCATAGCAGAGCCATCTACTGACCTCTACTGCCCACGTCCACTCATAGCAGAGCCATCTACTACCCTCTACTGCCCACGTCTACTCATAACAGAGCCATCTACTACCCTCTACTGCCCACGTCTACTCATAGCAGAGCCATGTACTACCCTCTACTGCCAACATCCACTCATAGCAGAGCCATCTACTACCCTCTACTGCCCATGTCCATCCAAAGAAGAGCCATCTACTACCCTCTACTGCCCACATCCACCCATAGCAGAGCCATCTACTGCCCTCTACTGCCCACGTCCACTCATAGCAGAGCCATCTACTGACCTCTACTGCCCACGTCCACTCATAGCAGAGAATCTACTACCCTCTACCACCCATGTCCATCCATAGCAGAGCCATCTTCTACTGTCTACTCCCCACGTCCACTCATAGCAGAGCCATCTACTGACCTCTACTACCCACGTCTATCCGTAGCAGAGCCATCTACTACTCTCTACTGCCCACGTCCACCCATGGCAGAGCCCTCTCCTGCCCACGTCCACTCATAGCAGAGTCGCCATCTACTCTCTACTGCTCACATCCACTCATAGCAGGGCCATCTATTGCCCACAGCCACTCATAGAGGAGCCATCTACAACCCTCTACTGCCCACGTCTATCCATGGCAGAGCCATCTACTACCCTCTACTGCCCACATCCATGCATAGAAGTGCCATCTACTGCCCACGTCCATCCATAGCAGAGCCATCTACAACCCTCTACTGCTCACGTCCATCCATGGCAGAGCCATCAACTGCCCTCTACTGCCCACGTCCATCCATAGCAGAGTCATCTACTACTCTCTACTGCCCATGTCCACCCATAGCAGAGCCATCTACTTCCCTCTACTGCCCACATCCACCCATAGCAGAGCCATCTATTACCCTCTACTGCCCACATCCACTCATAGCAGAGCCATCTTCTACCCTCTACTGCCCACATCCATCCATAGCAGAGCCATCTACTACCCTCTACTGCCCACATCCACCCATAGCAGAGCCATCTACTACCCTCTACTGCCCACATCCACTCATAGCAGAGCCATCTACTACCGTCTACTGCCCACATCCACCCATAGCAGAGCCATCCACTACCCACTATTTCCCACTTCCACTCATAGCAGAGCCATTTACCACCCTCTACTTCCCACGTCCACCCATAGCAGAGCCATCTACTACCCTCTACTGCCCACGTCCATCCATAGCAGAGCCATCTACTACCTTCTACTGCCCACGTCCATCCATAGCAGAGCCATCTACTACCCTCTACTGCCCACATCCACCCATAGCAGAGCCATCTACTACCCTCTACTGCCCATGTCCATCCATAGCAGAGCCATCTACTACCCTCTACTGCCCATGTCCATCCATAGCAGAGCCATCTACTACCCTCTACTGCCCACGTCCATCCATAGCAGAGCCATCTACTACCCTCTACTGCCCACATCCACGCATAGCAGAGCCATCTACTGACCACGTCCATCCATAGCAGAGTCATCTACTACTCTCTACTGCCCACATCCACCCATAGCAGAGCCATCTACTACCCTCTACTGCCCACATCCACTCATAGCAGAGCCATCTACTACCCTCTACTTCCCACGTCCACCCATAGCAGAGCCTTCTACTACCCTCTACTGCCCACATCCATCCATAGCAGAGCCATCTACTGCCCATGTCCACTCATAGCAGAGCCATCTAATGCCCACATCCACCCATAGCAGAGCCATCTACTACCCTCTATTGCCCACGTCCACTCATAGCAGAGCCATCTACTACCCTCTACTGCCCATGTCCATCCATAGCAGAGCCATCTTCTACCCTCTACTGCCCACGTCCATCCATAGCAGAGCTATCTACTGCCCATGTCCACTCATAACAGAGTTATCTGCTACTCTCTACTGCCCACGTCCATCCATAACAGAGTTATCTGCTACTCTCTACTGCCCATATCCATCCATAGCAGAGCCATCTGCTACCCTCTACTGCCCACATCCATCCATAGCAGAGCCATCTACTACCCTCTACTGCCCACGTCCATGCATAGCAGAGCCATCTACTGCCCACTTCCACTCATAGCAGAGCCATCTACTGCCCTCTACTGCCCATGTCCATCCATAGCAGAGCCATCTTCTACCCTCTACTGCCCACGTCCATCCATAGCAGAGCCATCTACTAGCCTCTACTGCCCACATCCACTCATAGCAGAGCCATCTACTACCCTCTACTGCCCACGTCCATCCATAGCAGAGCCATCTACTACCCTCTATTGCCCACGTCCACTCATAGCAGAGCCATCTACTACCCTCTACTGCCCATGTCCATCCATAGCAGAGCCATCTTCTACCCTCTACTGCCCACGTCCATCCATAGCAGAGCCATCTACTACCCTCTGCTGCCCACGTCCACCCATAGCAGAGCCATCTTCTACCCTCTACTGCCCACATCCACCCATAGCAGAGCCATCTACTACCCTCTACTGCTCACGTCCAGTCTTAGCCGAGCCATCTACTACCCTCTACTGCCCACGTCCATTCATAGCAGAGCCATCTACTACCCTCTATTTTCCACGTCCACTCATAGCAGAGCCATCTACTGACCTCTACTGCCCATGTCCACTCATAGCAGAGCCATCTACTACCCTCTACTGCCCACGTCCATTCATATCAGAGCCACCTACTACCCTCTACTGCCCATGTCCATCCATAGCAGAGCCATCTTCTACCCTCTTCTGCCCACGTCCACGCATAGCAGAGCCATCTACTGCCCTCTACTGCCCACATCCACTCATAGCAGAGCCGTCTACTGACCTCTACTCCCCATGTCCACTCATAGCAGAGCCATCTACTACCCTCTACTGCCCATGTCCATTCATAGCAGAGCCATCTACTACCCTCTACTGCCCATGTCCACCCATAACAGAGCCATCTTCTACTCTCTACTGCTCACATCCACCCATAGCAGTGCCATCTACTACCCTCTACTGCCCACATCTACTCATAGCAGAGCCATGTACTACCCTCTACTGCCAACATCCACTCATAGCAGAGCCATCTACTACCCTCTACTGCCCATGTCCATCCAAAGAAGAGCCATCTACTACCCTCTACTGCCCACATCCACCCATAGCAGAGCCATCTACTACCCTCTACTGACCACATCCGTCCATAGCAGAGCCATCTACTACCCTCTACTGCCCACGTCCACTCATAGCAGAGCCATGTACTACCCTCTACTGCCAACATCCACTCATAGCAGAGCCATCTACTACCCTCTACTGCCCATGTCCATGCATAGCAGAGCCATTTATTGCCCTCTACTGCCCACATCCACTCATAGCAGAGCCATCTACTACCCACTACTGCCCACGTCCACTTATAGCAGAGCCATCTACTACCCTCTACTGCCCACGTCCACCCATAGCAGAGCCATCTACTGCCCTCTACTGCCCACGTCCATTCATAGCAGAGCCATCTACTACCCTCTACTGCCCACGTCCACCCATAGCAGAGCTATCTACTGACCTCTACTGCCCACGTCCATTCATAGCAGAGCCATCTACTGCCCTCTACTGCCCACGTCCATTCATAGCAGAGCCATCTACTACCCTCTATTGCCCATGTCCATCCAAAGTAGAGCCATCTTCTACCCTCTACTGCCCACGTCCATTCATAGCAGAGCCATCTACTACCGTCTACTGCCCACGTCCTCTCATAGCAGAGCCATCTACTACCCTCTACTGCCCACGTCCACCCATAGCAGAGCCATCTACTACCCTCTACTGCCCACGTCGATCCATAGCAGAGCCATCTACTACCCTCTACTGCCCACGTCCATTCATAGCAGAGCCATCTACTACCGTCTACTGCCCACGTCCTCTCATAGCAGAGCCATCTACTACCCTCTACTGCCCACATCCACCCATAGCAGAGCCATCTACTACCCTCTACTGCCCACATCCACCCATAGCAGAGCAATTTACTACCCTCTACTGCCCACGTCCTCTCATAACAGAGCCATCTACTACCCTCTACTGCCCACGTCCACCCATATCAGAGCAATCTACTGCCCTCTACTGCCCACGTCCTCTCATAACAGAGCCATCTACTGCCCTCTACTGCCCACGTCCACCCATAGCAGAGCCATCTACTGCCCACGTCCTCTCATAACAGAGCCATCTACTGCCCTCTACTGCCCACATCCATCCATAGCAGAGCCATCTACTACCCTCTACTGCCCACGTCCACTCATAGCAGAGCCATCTACTACCCTCTACTGCCCATGTCCACTCATAGCAGAGCCATCTAATGCCCACATCCACCCATAGCAGAGCCATCTACTACCGTCTATTGCCCACGTCCACTCATAGAAGAGCCATCTACTACCCTCTACTGCCCATGTCCATCCATAGCAGAGCCATCTTCTACCCTCTACTGCCCACGTCCATCCATAGCAGAGCCATCTACTGCCCATGTCCACTCATAACAGAGTTATCTGCTACTCTCTACTGCCCACATCCATCCATAGCAGAGCCATCTGCTACCCTCTACTGCCCACATCCACCCATAGCAGAGCCATCTACTACCCTCTACTGCCCACGTCCATGCATAGCAGAGCCATCTACTGCCCACTTCCACTCATAGCAGAGCCATCTACTGCCCTCTACTGCCCATGTCCATCCATAGCAGAGCCATCTTCTACCCTCTACTGCCCACGTCCATCCATAGCAGAGCCATCTACTAGCCTCTACTGCCCACATCCACTCATAGCAGAGCCATCTACTACCCTCTACTGCCCACGTCCATCCATAGCAGAGCCATCTACTACCCTCTATTGCCCACGTCCACTCATAGCAGAGCCATCTACTACCCTCTACTGCCCATGTCCATCCATAGCAGAGCCATCTTCTACCCTCTACTGCCCACGTCCATCCATAGCAGAGCCATCTACTACCCTCTACTGCCCACGTCCACTCATAGCAGAGCCATCTGCTACCCTCTACTGCCCACATCCATCCATAGCAGAGCCATCTACTACCCTCTACTGCCCACGTCCATGCATAGCAGAGCCATCTACTGCCCACGTCCACTCATAGCAGAGCCATCTACTTCCCTCTACTGTCCACGTCCATCCATAGCAGAGCCATCTACTACCCTCTGCTGCCCACGTCCACCCATAGCAGAGCCATCTACTACCCTCTACTGCCCACATCCACCCATAGCAGAGCCATCTACTACCCTCTACTGCTCACGTCCAGTCTTAGCAGAGCCATCTACTACCCTCTACTGCCCACGTCCATTCATAGCAGAGCCATCTACTACCCTCTATTTTCCACGTCCACTCATAGCAGAGCCATCTACTGACCTCTACTGCCCTTGTCCACTCATAGCAGAGCCATCTACTACCCTCTACTGCCCATGTCCATCCATAGCAGAGCCATCTTCTACCCTCTTCTGCCCACGTCCACGCATAGCAGAGCCATCTACTACCCATATCCACTCATAGCAGAGCCGTCTACTGACCTCTACTGCCCATGTCCATTCATAGCAGAGCCATCTACTACCCTCTACTGCCCATGTCCATTCATAGCAGAGCCATCTACTACCCTCTACTGCCCATGTCCACCCATAACAGAGCCATCTTCTACTCTCTACTGCTCACATCCACCCATAGCAGTGCCATCTACTACCCTCTACTGCCCACGTCTACTCATAACAGAGCCATCTACTACCCTCTACTGCCCACGTCTACTCATAGCAGAGCCATGTACTACCCTCTACTGCCAACATCCACTCATAGCAGAGCCATCTACTACCCTCTACTGCCCATGTCCATCCAAAGAAGAGCCATCTACTACCCTCTACTGCCCACATCCACCCATAGCAGAGCCATCTACTACCCTCTACTGCCCACATCCGTCCATAGCAGAGCCATCTACTACCCTCTACTGCCCACGTCCACTCATAGCAGAGCCATGTACTACCCTCTACTGCCAACATCCACTCATAGCAGAGCCATCTACTACCCTCTACTGCCCATGTCCATGCAAAGCAGAGCCATCTACTGCCCTCTACTGCCCACATCCACTCATAGCAGAGCCATCTACTACCCACTACTGCCCACGTCCACTTATAGCAGAGCCATCTACTACCCTCTACTGCCCACGTCCACCCATAGCAGAGCCATCTACTGCCCTCTACTGCCCACGTCCATTCATAGCAGAGCCATCTACTACCCTCTACTGCCCACGTCCACCCATAGCAGAGCTATCTACTGACCTCTACTGCCCACGTCCATTCATAGCAGAGCCATCTACTGCCCTCTACTGCCCACGTCCATCCACAGCAGAGCCATCTACTACCCTCTATTGCCCACGTCCATCCAAAGTAGAGCCATCTTCTACCCTCTACTGCCCACGTCCATTCATAGCAGAGCCATCTACTACCGTCTACTGCCCACGTCCCCTCATAGCAGAGCCATCTACTACCCTCTACTGCCCACGTCCACCCATAGCAGAGCCATCTACTACCCTCTACTGCCCACGTCGATCCATAGCAGAGCCATCTACTACCCTCTACTGCCCACGTCCATTCATAGCAGAGCCATCTACTACCGTCTACTGCCCACGTCCTCTCATAGCAGAGCCATCTACTACCCTCTACTGCCCACATCCACCCATAGCAGAGCCATCTACTACCCTCTATGCCCACATCCACCCATAGCAGAGCAATCTACTACCCTCTACTGCCCACGTCCTCTCATAACAGAGCCATCTACTACCCTCTACTGCCCACGTCCACCCATATCAGAGCAATCTACTGCCCTCTACTGCCCACGTCCTCTCATAACAGAGCCATCTACTGCCCTCTACTGCCCACGTCCACCCATAGCAGAGCCATCTACTGCCCACGTCCTCTCATAACAGAGCGATCTACTGCCCTCTACTGCCCACATCCATCCATAGCAGAGCCATCTACTGCCCATGTCCACTCATAGCAGAGCCATCTAATGCCCACAGCCACCCATAGCAGAGCCATCTACTACCCTCTATTGCCCACGTCCACTCATAGCAGAGCCATCTACTACCCTCTACTGCCCATGTCCATCCATAGCAGAGCCATCTTCTACCCTCTACTGCCCACGTCCATCCATAGCAGAGCCATCTACTGCCCATGTCCACTCATAGCAGAGTTATCTGCTACTCTCTACTGCCCACATCCATCCATAGCAGAGCCATCTGCTACCCTCTACTGCCCACATCCATCCATAGCAGAGCCATCTACTACCCTCTACTGCCCACGTCCATGCATAGCAGAGCCATCTACCGCCCACTTCCACTCATAGCAGAGCCATCTACTGCCCTCTACTGCCCATGTTCATCCATAGCAGAGCCATCTTCTACCCTCTACTGCCCACGTCCATCCATAGCAGAGCCATCTACTACCCTCTACTGCCCACGTCCACCCATAGCAGAGCCATCTACTACCCTCTACTGCCCACATCCACTCATAGCAGAGCCATCTACTACCCTCTACTGCCCACGTCCATCCATAGCAGAGCCATCTACTACCCTCTACTGCCCACGTCCACCCATAGCAGAGCCATCTACTACCCTCTACTGCCCACGTCCATCCATAGCAGAGCCATCTTCTACCCTCTACTGCCCACGTCCATCCATAGCAGAGCCATCTACTACCCTCTACTGCCCACGTCCACTCATAGCAGAGCCATCTGCTACCCTCTACTGCCCACATCCATCCATAGCAGAGCCATCTACTACCCTCTACTGCCCACGTCCATGCATAGCAGAGCCATCTACTGCCCACGTCCACTCATAGCAGAGCCATCTACTTCCCTCTACTGTCCACGTCCATCCATAGCAGAGCCATCTACTACCCTCTGCTGCCCACGTCCACCCATAGCAGAGCCATCTACTACCCTCTACTGCCCACATCCACCCATAGCAGAGCCATCTACTACCCTCTACTGCTCACGTCCAGTCTTAGCAGAGCCATCTACTACCCTCTACTGCCCACGTCCATTCATAGCAGAGCCATCTACTACCCTCTATTTTCCACGTCCACTCATAGCAGAGTCATCTACTGACCTCTACTGCCCTTGTCCACTCATAGCAGAGCCATCTACTACCCTCTACTGCCCACGTCCATTCATATCAGAGCCATCTACTACCCTCTACTGCCCATGTCCATCCATAGCAGAGCCATCTTCTACCCTCTTCTGCCCACGTCCACGCATAGCAGAGCCATCTACTGCCCTCTACTGCCCACATCCACTCATAGCAGAGCCGTCTACTGACCTCTACTCCCCATGTCCACTCATAGCAGAGCCATCTACTACCCTCTACTGCCCATGTCCATTCATAGCAGAGCCATCTACTACCCTCTACTGCCCATTTCCACCCATAACAGAGCCATCTTCTACTCTCTACTGCTCACATCCACCCATAGCAGTGCCATCTACTACCCTCTACTGCCCACATCTACTCATAGCAGAGCCATGTACTACCCTCTACTGCCAACATCCACTCATAGCAGAGCCATCTACTACCCTCTACTGCCCATGTCCATCCAAAGAAGAGCCATCTACTACCCTCTACGGCCCACATCCACCCATAGCAGAGCCATCTACTACCCTCTACTGCCCACATCCGTCCATAGCAGAGCCATCTACTACCCTCTACTGCCCACGTCCACTCATAGCAGAGCCATGTACTACCCTCTACTGCCAACATCCACTCATAGCAGAGCCATCTACTACCCTCTACTGCCCATGTCCATGCATAGCAGAGCCATCTACTGCCCTCTACTGCCCACATCCACTCATAGCAGAGCCATCTACTACCCACTACTGCCCACGTCCACTTATAGCAGAGCCATCTACTACCCTCTACTGCCCACGTCCATTCATAGCAGAGCCATCTACTACCCTCTAATGCCCACGTCCACCCATAGCAGAGCTATCTACTGACCTCTACTGCCCACGTCCATTCATAGCAGAGCCATCTACTGCCCTCTACTGCCCACGTCCATCCACAGCAGAGCCATCTACTACCCTCTATTGCCCACGTCCATCCAAAGTAGAGCCATCTTCTACCCTCTACTGCCCACGTCCATTCATAGCAGAGCCATCTACTACCGTCTACTGCCCACGTCCTCTCATAGCAGAGCCATCTACTACCCTCTACTGCCCACGTCCACCCATAGCAGAGCCATCTACTACCCTCTACTGCCCACGTCGATCCATAGCAGAGCCATCTACTACCCTCTACTGCCCACGTCCATTCATAGCAGAGCCATCTACTACCGTCTACTGCCCACGTCCTCTCATAGCAGAGCCATCTACTACCCTCTACTGCCCACATCCACCCATAGCAGAGCCATCTACTACCCTCTACTGCCCACATCCACCCATAGCAGAGCAATTTACTACCCTCTACTGCCCACGTCCTCTCATAACAGAGCCATCTACTACCCTCTACTGCCCACGTCCACCCATATCAGAGCAATCTACTGCCCTCTACTGCCCACGTCCTCTCATAACAGAGCCATCTACTGCCCTCTACTGCCCACGTCCACCCATAGCAGAGCCATCTACTGCCCACGTCCTCTCATAACAGAGCCATCTACTGCCCTCTACTGCCCACATCCATCCATAGCAGAGCCATCTACTACCCTCTACTGCCCACGTCCACTCATAGCAGAGCCATCTACTACCCTCTACTGCCCATGTCCACTCATAGCAGAGCCATCTAATGCCCACATCCACCCATAGCAGAGCCATCTACTACCCTCTATTGCCCACGTCCACTCATAGCAGAGCCATCTACTACCCTCTACTGCCCATGTCCATCCATAGCAGAGCCATCTTCTACCCTCTACTGCCCACGTCCATCCATAGCAGAGCCATCTACTGCCCATGTCCACTCATAACAGAGTTATCTGCTACTCTCTACTGCCCACATCCATCCATAGCAGAGCCATCTGCTACCCTCTACTGCCCACATCCACCCATAGCAGAGCCATCTACTACCCTCTATTGCCCACGTCCACTCATAGCAGAGCCATCTACTTCCCTCTACTGTCCACGTCCATCCATAGCAGAGCCATCTACTACCCTCTGCTGCCCACGTCCACCCATAGCAGAGCCATCTACTACCCTCTACTGCCCACATCCACCCATAGCAGAGCCATCTACTACCCTCTACTGCTCACGTCCAGTCTTAGCAGAGCCATCTACTACCCTCTACTGCCCACGTCCATTCATAGCAGAGCCATCTACTACCCTCTATTTTCCACGTCCACTCATAGCAGAGCCATCTACTGACCTCTACTGCCCTTGTCCACTCATAGCAGAGCCATCTACTACCCTCTACTGCCCACATCCACCCATAGCAGAGCCATCTACTACCCTCTATTGCCCACGTCCACTCATAGCAGAGCCATCTACTTCCCTCTACTGTCCACGTCCATCCATAGCAGAGCCATCTACTACCCTCTGCTGCCCACGTCCACCCATAGCAGAGCCATCTACTACCCTCTACTGCCCACATCCACCCATAGCAGAGCCATCTACTACCCTCTACTGCTCACGTCCAGTCTTAGCAGAGCCATCTACTACCCTCTACTGCCCACGTCCATTCATAGCAGAGCCATCTACTACCCTCTATTTTCCACGTCCACTCATAGCAGAGCCATCTACTGACCTCTACTGCCCTTGTCCACTCATAGCAGAGCCATCTACTACCCTCTACTGCCCATGTCCATCCATAGCAGAGCCATCTTCTACCCTCTTCTGCCCACGTCCACGCATAGCAGAGCCATCTACTGCCCTCTACTGCCCACGTCCACCCATAGCAGAGCCATCTACTACCCTCTACTGCCCACGTCGATCCATAGCAGAGCCATCTACTACCCTCTACTGCCCACGTCCATTCATAACAGAGCCATCTACTACCGTCTACTGCCCACGTCCTCTCATAGCAGAGCCATCTACTACCCTCTACTGCCCACATCCACCCATAGCAGAGCCATCTACTACCCTCTATGCCCACATCCACCCATAGCAGAGCAATCTACTACCCTCTACTGCCCACGTCCTCTCATAACAGAGCCATCTACTACCCTCTACTGCCCACGTCCACCCATATCAGAGCAATCTACTGCCCTCTACTGCCCACGTCCTCTCATAACAGAGCCATCTACTGCCCTCTACTGCCCACGTCCACCCATAGCAGAGCCATCTACTGCCCACGTCCTCTCATAACAGAGCGATCTACTGCCCTCTACTGCCCACATCCATCCATAGCAGAGCCATTTACTGCCCATGTCCACTCATAGCAGAGCCATCTAATGCCCACATCCACCCATAGCAGAGCCATCTGCTACCCTCTACTGCCCACATCCATCCATAGCAGAGCCATCTACTACCCTCTACTGCCCACGTCCATGCATAGCAGAGCCATCTACTGCCCACTTCCACTCATAGCAGAGCCATCTACTGCCCTCTACTGCCCATGTCCATCCATAGCAGAGCCATCTTCTACCCTCTACTGCCCACGTCCATCCATAGCAGAGCCATCTACTAGCCTCTACTGCCCACATCCATTCATAGCAGAGCCATCTACTACCCTCTACTGCCCACGTCCATCCATAGCAGAGCCATCTACAACCCTCTATTGCCCACGTCCACTCATAGCAGAGCCATCTACTACCCTCTACTGCCCATGTCCATCCATAGCAGAGCCATCTTCTACCCTCTACTGCCCACGTCCATCCATAGCAGAGCTATCTACTACCCTCTACTGCCCACGTCCACTCATAGCAGAGCCATCTGCTACCCTCTACTGCCCACATCCATCCATAGCAGAGCCATCTACTACCCTCTACTGCCCACGTCCACTCATAGCAGAGCCATCTACTTCCCTCTACTGTCCACGTCCATCCATAGCAGAGCCATCTACTACCCTCTGCTGCCCACGTCCACCCATAGCAGAGCCATCTACTACCCTCTACTGCCCACATCCACCCATAGCAGAGCCATCTACTACCCTCTACTGCTCACGTCCAGTCTTAGCAGAGCCATCTACTACCCTCTACTGCCCACGTCCATTCATAGCAGAGCCATCTACTACCCTCTATTTTCCACGTCCACTCATAGCAGAGTCATCTACTGACCTCTACTGCCCTTGTCCACTCATAGCAGAGCCATCTACTACCCTCTACTGCCCACGTCCATTCATATCAGAGCCATCTACTATCCTCTACTGCCCATGTCCATCCATAGCAGAGCCATCTTCTACCCTCTTCTGCCCACGTCCACGCATAGCAGAGCCATCTACTGCCCTCTACTGCCCACATCCACTCATAGCAGAGCCGTCTACTGACCTCTACTGCCCATGTCCACTCATAGCAGAGCCATCTACTACCCTCTACTGCCCATGTCCATTCATAGCAGAGCCATCTATTACCCTCTACTGCCCATGTCCACCCATAACAGAGCCATCTTCTACTCTCTACTGCTCACATCCACCCATAGCAGTGCCATCTACTACCCTCTACTGCCCACGTCTACTCATAACAGAGCCATCTACTACCCTCTACTGCCCACGTCTACTCATAGCAGAGCCATGTACTACCCTCTACTGCCAACATCCACTCATAGCAGAGCCATCTACTACCCTCTACTGCCCATGTCCATCCAAAGAAGAGCCATCTACTACCCTCTACTGCCCACATCCACCCATAGCAGAGCCATCTACTACCCTCTACTGCCCACATCCGTCCATAGCAGAGCCATCTACTACCCTCTACTGCCCACGTCCACTCATAGCAGAGCCATGTACTACCCTCTACTGCCAACATCCACTCATAGCAGAGCCATCTACTACCCTCTACTGCCCATGTCCATGCATAGCAGAGCCATCTACTGCCCTCTACTGCCCACATCCACTCATAGCAGAGCCATCTACTACCCACTACTGCCCACGTCCACTTATAGCAGAGCCATCTACTACCCTCTACTGCCCACGTCCACCCATAGCAGAGCCATCTACTGCCCTCTACTGCCCACGTCCATTCATAGCAGAGCCATCTACTACCCTCTACTGCCCACGTCCACCCATAGCAGAGCTATCTACTGACCTCTACTGCCCACGTCCATTCATAGCAGAGCCATCTACTGACCTCTACTGCCCACGTCCATTCATAGCAGAGCCATCTACTGCCCTCTACTGCCCACGTCCATCCACAGCAGAGCCATCTACTACCCTCTATTGCCCACGTCCATCCAAAGTAGAGCCATCTTCTACCCTCTACTGCCCACGTCCATTCATAGCAGAGCCATCTACTACCCTCTACTGCCCACGTCCATTCATAGCAGAGCCATCTACTACCGTCTACTGCCCACGTCCTCTCATAGCAGAGCCATCTACTACCCTCTACTGCCCACGTCCACCCATAGCAGAGCCATCTACTACCCTCTACTGCCCACGTCGATCCATAGCAGAGCCATCTACTACCCTCTACTGCCCACGTCCATTCATAGCAGAGCCATCTACTACCGTCTACTGCCCACGTCCTCTCATAGCAGAGCCATCTACTACCCTCTACTGCCCACATCCACCCATAGCAGAGCCATCTACTACCCTCTACTGCCCACATCCACCCATAGCAGAGCCATCTACTACCCTCTACTGCCCACGTCGATCCATAGCAGAGCCATCTACTACCCTCTACTGCCCACGTCCATTCATAGCAGAGCCATCTACTACCGTCTACTGCCCACGTCCTCTCATAGCAGAGCCATCTACTACCCTCTACTGCCCACATCCACCCATAGCAGAGCCATCTACTACCCTCTACTGCCCACGTCCTCTCATAACAGAGCCATCTACTACCCTCTACTGCCCACGTCCACCCATATCAGAGCAATCTACTGCCCTCTACTGCCCACGTCCTCTCATAACAGAGCCATCTACTGCCCTCTACTGCCCACGTCCACCCATAGCAGAGCCATCTACTGCCCACATCCACCCATAGCAGAGCCTTTTACTACCTTTTACTGCCCACGTCCACCCATAGCAAAGCCATCTACTGCCCTCTGCTGCCCACATCCATCTATAGCAGAGCCTTTTACTGCCCACGTCTACCGTGGAGGTGTTTTATTGGATGAGATCTGGTTACTGTGGAGGTGATCTATTGGATGAGATCTGGTGACTGTGGAGGTGATCTATAGGATGAGATCTGGTGACTGTGGAGGTGATCTATAGGATGAGATCTGGTGACTGTGGAGGTGATCTATAGGATGAGATCTGGTGACTGTGGTGGTGATCTATAGGATGAGATCAGGTGACTGTGGTGGTGATCTATAGGATGAGATCAGGTGACTGTGGAGGTGATCTATAGGATGAGATCAGGTGACTGTGGTGGTGATCTATAGGATGAGATCAGGTGACTGTGGAGGTGATCTATAGGATGAGATCAGGTGACTGTGGAGGTGATCTATATATAGGGTGAGATCTGGTGACTGTGGAGGTGATCTATAGGATGAGATCAGGTGACTGTGGAGGTGATCTATAGGATGAGATCTGGTGACTGTCGTGGTGATCTATAGGATGAGATCAGGTGACTGTGGAGGTGATCTATATATAGGGTGAGATCTGGTGACTGTGGAGGTGATCTATAGGATGAGATCAGGTGACTGTGGAGGTGATCTATATATAGGGTGAGATCTGGTGACTGTGGAGGTGATCTATAGGATGAGATCAGGTGACTGTGGAGGTGATCTATAGGGTGAGATCTGGTGACTGTGGAGGTGATCTATAGGATGAGATCTGGTGACTGTGGAGGTGATCTATAGTATGAGATCTGGTGACTGTGGAGGTGATTTTATAGGATGAGATCAGATGACTGTGTAGGTCAGGTGACTGTGGAGGTGATCTATTAGAGGAGATCTGGTGACTGTGGAAGTGATCTATTGGATGAGATCTGGTGACTGTGGAGGTGATCTATAGGATGAGATTCCAGAGATCAGCAGATTGTAAAATCCTCAGACCGGCCCGTTTGGTGCCAACAATCAGGACACGTTCACCATCACCTACATCTCCTCTCTTCACCATTCAGATCGGTTTGAACTTTAGTGAGTTGTCTTGACAGTGTCTACATGCCTAAATGTATTAAAGGGGTACTCCGGTGGAAAACATTTTTAATCTGCCGGATTAACGGTCACACTGTTGATTTAACATTTTATCAATTTTATTATTTTTTATTATTCTAACCATGTCTCATGTTTTATAGATGTAACTATTCCCCCCCCCCCCCCCCCCACACCCACCTGGGCCCTGAGAGGGGAATTTTTTGCATTTAATGATTATGATTTGTTTTAAATAAATCTCTATAATATTAATATTTGAAGCACGGCCATTTTTCTAATCTTATATCATTTGCCTATTACTGTCCTTGAGGTGTAGGCTGTTTCTCTTTCTCTATTTTCCATTTATTGTTACTATACACCTGGGATTAGGGGTATTTGCCTGCTATATCTCGTCCAGTATATAATTGTGAGCTGCACCAATCTCTATTCTTCTAGTAACCCAGATTTGTAAATTATTTCTTTTTAGCAGCTGTATGCTACAGAGGAAATTCTTTTTTGTCTTGTCCACAGTGCTCTCTGCTGACACCTGATGCCCGTAGCAAACCTATGCTGCTCTGGACAGTCCCTGGGCATCAAGTGTCAGCAGAGAGCACTGTGGACAAGAGAAAAAAGAATTTCCTCCGTAGCATACAGCTACTAAAATTTACTGGAAGGGTAAAATGGCTATCCAAGAGCGCTGACCGATTCAGCAGCTGCCGGATGGCCTGGGCCGGTAGGTCACATGTTCCATGGACCGGCTGGCAGGCGCAACAGTTTTGTATTAAGAGGACTGGGCCCACTTACCTAATCGACTCATTTCCAGGTGCCGTTGGTGCAGGAGTCGGGAGACGGGCAGATGACCTATGAACTATACAGCCGCTACACAGATCGGGCGGCCACATAATGATGTAGCATGCAATGACGTTCCCTACCTACTACCTACCTGCAAGGGAGGGGGGGGGGGGGTGATCTAATCTATCTACTCCCTACCTACTGAAGGGGGGGGGGGGGCGCGGTGTCCAAACCTATCCAAACCAGTGTGTCCCCAGCAGTTGCAAAACTACAACTCCCAGCATATGCTCAGACAGTCAATGGATGTACTCAACATACAATGGTCGTGCAGGAACCAATTAGCAGTTTTCCATAGACATACAGTAGTATACCGGCCTCCTCTGTGCCCCAGATAGTAGACAGGCCTCCTCTGTGCCCCATATAGTAGACAGGCCTCCTCTGTGTCCCCATATAGTAGACAGGCCTCCTCTGTGCCCCCATATAGTAGACAGGCCTCCTCTGTGCCCCCATATAGTAGACAGGCCTCCTCTGTGTCCCCATATAGTAGACAGGCCTCCTCTGTGTCCCCATATGGTAGACAGGCTTCCTCTGTGCCCCATATAGTAGACAGGCCTCCTCTGTGCCCCATATAGTAGACAGGCTTCCTCTGTGCCCCATATAGTAGACAGGCCTCCTCTGTGCCCCCATATAGTAGACAGGCCTCCTCTGTGCCCCCATATAGTAGACAGGCTTCCTCTGTGCCCCCATATAGTAGACAGGCCTCCTCTGTGCCCCATATAGTAGACAGACCTCCTCTGTGCCCCATATAGTAGACAGGCCTCCTCTGTGCCCCCATATAGTAGACAGGCCTCCTCTGTGCCCCCATATAGTAGACAGGCTTCCTCTGTGCCCCATATAGTAGACAGGCCTCCTCTGTGCCCCCATATAGTAGACAGGCTTCCTCTGTGCCCCCATATAGTAGACAGACCTCCTCTGTGTCCCCATATAGTAGACAGACCACCTCTGTGTCCCCATATAGTAGACAGACCTCCTCTGTGCCCCATATAGTAGACAGGCCTCCTCTGTGTCCCATATAGTAGACAGACCTCCTCTGTGTCCCCATATGGTAGACAGGCCTCCTCTGTGTCCCCATATAGTAGACAGGCCTCCTCTGTGCCCCCATATAGTGGACAGGCCTCCTCTGTGCCACCATATAGTAGACAGGCCTCCTCTATGCCCCATATAGTAGACAGGCTTCCTCTGTGTCCCCATATAGTAGATAGGCCTCCTCTGTGCCCCATATAGTAGAGAGGCCTCCTCTGTGTCCCCATATGGTAGACAGGCCTCCTCTGTGTCCCCATATAGTAGACAGGTCTCCTCTGTGCCCCCATATAGTAGACAGGCTTCCTCTGTGTCCCCATATAGTAGACAGGCCTCCTCTGTGCCCCCATATAGTAGACTGGTTTCCTCTGTGCCCCCATGTAGTAGACAGGCCTCCTCTGTGCCTCCATTATAGTAGACAGGCCTCCTCTGTGTCCCCATATAGTAGACAGGCCTCCTCTGTGCCCCCATATAGTAGACAGGCCGCCTCTGTGCCCCATATAGTAGGCAGGCCTCCTCTGTGCCCCATATAGTAGACTGGCTTCCTCTGTGCCCCATATAGTAGACAGGCCTCCTCTGTGTCCCCATATGGTAGACAGGCCTCCTCTGTGTCCCCATATAGTAGACAGGCCTCCTCTGTGCCCCCATATAGTAGACAGGCTTCCTCTGTGTCCCCATATAGTAGACAGGCTTCCTCTGTGCCCCATATGGTAGACAGGCTTCCTCTGTGTCCCCATATGGTAGACAGGCCTCCTCTGTGTCCCCATATAGTAGACAGGCCTCCTCTGTGCCCCCATATAGTGGACAGGCCTCCTCTGTGCCACCATATAGTAGACAGGCCTCCTCTATGCCCCCAGATAGTAGACAGGCTTCCTCTGTGTCCCCATATAGTAGATAGGCCTCCTCTGTGCCCCATATAGTAGAGAGGCCTCCTCTGTGTCCCCATATGGTAGACAGGCCTCCTCTGTGTCCCCATATAGTAGACAGGTCTCCTCTGTGCCCCCATATAGTAGACAGGCTTCCTCTGTGTCCCCATATAGTAGACAGGCCTCCTCTGTGCCCCCATATAGTAGACTGGTTTCCTCTGTGCCCCCATGTAGTAGACAGGCCTCCTCTGTGCCTCCATTATAGTAGACAGGCCTCCTCTGTGCCCCCATATAGTGGACAGGCCTCCTCTGTGCCCCCATATAGTAGACAGGCCTCCTCTGTGTCCCCATATAGTAGACAGGCCTCCTCTGTGTCCCCATATAGTAGACAGGCCTCCTCTGTGTCCCCATATAGTAGACAGGCCTCCTCTGTGTCCCCATATAGTAGACAGGCCTTCTCTGTGTCCCCATATAGTAGACAGGCCTCCTCTGTGCCCCCATATAGTAGAAAGGCCTCCTCTGTGTCCCCATATAGTAGACAGGCCTCCTCTGTGCCCCCATATAGTAGACAGGCCTCCTCTGTGCCCCCATATAGTAGACAGGCCTCCTTTGTGCTCCCATATAGTAGACAGACCTCCTCTGTGCCCCCATATAGTAGACAGGCCTCCTCTGTGCCCCCATATAGTAGACAGGCCTCCTCTATGTTCCATAGGGTGATATGAGTCCATATAAGGTGGTATGAGTAGATATGAGGTGGTATTAGGAGATATGAGGTGGTATGAGGAGATATAAGGTGGTATGAGGAGATATAAGGAGGTATGAGTAGATATAAGGTGGTATGAGGAGATATAAGGTGGTATGAGGGGATATAAGGAGGTATGAGGGGATATAAGGTGGTATGAGTAGATATAAGGAGGTATGAGGGGATATAAGGTGGTATGAGGAAATATAAGATGGTATGAGGAGATATAAGGTGGTATGAGTAGATATAAGGAGGTATGAGGGGATATAAGGTGGTATGAGTAGATATAAGGAGGTATGAGGGGATATAAGGTGGTATGAGGAAATATAAGATGGTATGAGGAGATATAAGGTGGTATGAGTAGATATAAGGAGGTATGAGGAGACATAAGGTGGTATGAGGAGACATAAGGAGGTATGAGGAGATATAAGGTGGGATGAGGAGATATAAGGTGGTATGAGGACATATAAGGTGGTATGAGGACATATAAGGTGGTATGAGGACATATAAGGTGGTATGAGGAGATATAAGGAGGTATGAGGGGATATAAGGTGGTATGAGGAGATATAAGGAGATATGAGTATATATATGGTGGTATGAGGAGATATAAGGTGGCATGAGGAGATATAAGGAGGTATAAGGAGGTATGAGGAGATATAAGGTGGTATGATGAGATATAAGGTGGTATGAGGAGATATAAGGTGGTATGAGGAGATATAAGGAGGTATGAGTACATATATGGTGGTATGAGGAGATATAAGGTGGCATGAGGAGATATAAGGAGGTATAAGGAGGTATGAGGAGATATAAGGTGGTATGAGGAGATATAAGGAGGTATGAAGACATATAAGGTGGTATGTGGAGATATAAGGAGGTATGAGGAGATGTAAGGAGGTATGAGGAGATATAAGGTGGTATGTGGAGATATAAGGTGGTATGAGGACATATAAGGTGGTATTAGGATATATAAGGAGGTATGAGGAGATATAAGGTGGTATGAGGAGATATAAGGAGGTATAAGGAGGTATGAGGAGATATAAGGTGGTATTAGGATATATAAGGAGGTATGAGGAGATATAAGGTGGTATGAGGAGATGTAAGGAGGTATAAGGAGGTATGAGGAGATATAAGGTGGTATGAGGAGATATAATGAGGTATGAGGAGCTATAAGGAGGTATGAGGAAATATAAGGAGGTATGAGGAGATATAAGGTGGTATGAGGAGATATAAGGAGGTATGAGGAGATATAAGGTGGTATGAGGAGATATAAGGAGGTATGAGGAGATATAAGGTGGTATGAGGAGATATAAGGAGGTATGAGGAGATGTATGGTGGTTTGAGGAGATAGGAGGTATGAGGAGATATATGGTGGTATGAGGAGATGTAAGGTGGTATGAGGAGATATAAGGAGGTATGAGGAGACATAAGGAGGTATGAGGAGATATAAGGTGGTATGAGGAGATATATGGTGGTATGAGGAGACATAAGGAGGTATGAGGAGATATATGGTGGTATGAGGAGATGTAAGGTGGTTTGAGGAGATATAAGGTGGTATGAGGAGATATATGGTGGTATGAGGAGACATAAGGAGGTATGAGGAGATATAAGGTGGTATGAGGAGATATATGGTGGTATGAGGAGACATAAGGAGGTATGAGGAGATATAAGGTGGTATGAGGAGATAGATGGTGGTATGAGGAGATATATGGTGGTATGAGGAGACATAAGGAGGTATGAGGAGATATAAGGTGGTATGAGGAGATATAAGGTGGTATGAGTAGATATGAGGTGGTATGAGGAGATATAAGGAGGTATGAGGGGATATATGGTGGTGTGAGGAGATATAAGGAGGTATGAGGAGATATAAGGTGGTATGAGGAGATATATGGTGGTATGAGGAGATATATGGTGGTATGAGGAGATATATGTTGGTATGAGGAGATGTAAGGTGGTATGAGGAGATATAAGGAGGTATGAGGGGATATAAGGTGGTATGAGGAGATATATGGTGGTATGAGGAGATATAAGGTGGTATGAGGAGATATAAGGTGTTATGAGGAGATATATGGTGGTATGAGGAGATATATGGTGGTATGAGGAGATATATAAGGTGGTATGAGGAGATATATAAGGTGGTATGAGGAGACATAAGGAGGTATGAGGAGATATAAGGTGGTATGAGGAGATATATAAGGTGGTATGAGGAGACATAAGGAGGTATGAGGAGACATAAGGAGGTATGAGGAGATATATAAGGTGGTATGAGGAGACATAAGGAGGTATGAGGAGATATATAAGGTGGTATGAGGAGATATATAAGGTGGTATGAGGAGACATAAGGAGGTATGAGGAGACATAAGGAGGTATGAGGAGATATAAGGTGGTATGAGGAGATATAAGGTGGTATGAGGAGATATAAGGTGGTATGAGGAGATATATGGTGGTATGAGGAGATATAAGGTGGTATGAGGAGATATATGGTTGTATGAGGAGATATATGGTGGTATGAGGAGATATAAGGTGGTATGAGTAGATGCTGAGAGGTATGAGGAGATATAAGGTGTTATGAGGAGATATAAGGTGGTATGAGGAGATATATGGTGATATGAGGAGATATATGGTTGTATGAGGAGATATATGGTGGTATGAGGAGATATAAGGTGGTATGAGGAGATATAAGGTGTTATGAGGAGATATAAGGTGGTATGAGGAGATATATGGTGATATGAGGAGATATATGGTTGTATGAGGAGATATATGGTGGTATGAGGAGATATAAGGTGGTATGAGGAGACATAAGGTGGTATGAGGAGATATAAGGTGTTATGAGGAGATACAAGGTGGTATGAGGAGATATATGGTGGTATGAGGAGATATATGGTTGTATGAGGAGATATATTGTGGTATGAGTAGATATATGGTGGTATGAGTAGATGCTGAGAGGTATGAGGTGGGTTACGAGGGCTATAGGAGACATAAAATAATGCAGTAAGGCTGATACTAATAATCTAGATAAGTAGAATTATTGGGATCTCTCTGTATTATCCGTTCTTTCTTTACATTTTTGACAAGATTAGATATAACTATAATCTCCTTGTCCTGTGTTATCTCAGCGCCATCTCTCACCTGTGTCTATGGTTCTCAGGGGGATGTCCGCCATCGCTGCGTCTCCCGTATGGTGGAGGAGGTGCAGACCGTGATGCTGAAGCTGACAACGCAGATCAGTTCCTGGGACTCCAGGTTTAATAGTATCTCCAACTCTGGGATCCACAGCGACAACCTGAAGGTGAGTGAGATAAAGGCCTCAGGGGCCCCCGAGGACATCATTGTAGGGGCCGCTTCTCATGCCTGCTGGTTGGTTTACAGGGACAGGAATCTATAAAGGACAAAGCAGGGGTCACCAACGGTCCCATCAATTTGTTTTTCTCAAAGCGCAAATATATTTCACGTATCCATTACTATAGAGGTCTGAGGCCTCCAGACGGTGTGTTTAGGGCTATAAGCCCTGGTTGTAGTTTTTGGTATTAGGAACCTTTATTGGCTGCAGACGGACACTGAGCTGACTTGATGTAATAAAATAGTAGATCCGCATGTAATATAATAGTAGATCTGCATATAGTATAATAGTAGATTCCCATATATTAGTAGATCTGCATATAATATAATAGTAGATCCGCATATAATATAATAGTAGATCCGCATATAATTGTAGATCCACACATAATATAATAGTAGATCCACATATATGATATAGTAGATCCGCATAGCAGATCAGCATATAATATAATAATAGATCAGCATATAATATAATAGTAGATCCGCATATAATTGTAGATCCCCATATAATATAATAGTAGATCCCCATATAATATAATAATAGATCAGCATATAATATAATAGTAGATCCGCATATATTTGTAGATCCACATATAATATAATAGTAGATCCCAATATAATAGTACATCCCCATATAATATAATAGTACATCCGCATATAATATAATAGTAGATCTGCATATAATATAATAGTACAGCCCCATATAATATAATAATAGATCAGCATATAATATAATAGTAGATCCGCATATAATAGTAGATCCCCATATAATATAATAGCACATACCCATATAATATAATAGTAGATCCGCATATAATATAATCGTAGATCCGCATATAATATAATAGTAGATCCGCATATAATATAATAGATCAGCATATAATATAATAGCAGATCCGCATATAATATAATAGTAGATCCGCAAATAATATAATAGATCAGCATATAATATAATAGTAGATCCGCATATAATAGTAGATCCGCATATAATTGTAGATCAGCATATAAAATAATAGTAGATCCCCATATAATATAATTGTGGATCCCCATATAATATAATAGTAGATCCGCATATAATATAATAATAGATCAGCATATAATATAATAGTAGATCCGCATATAATTGTAGATCCACATATATCATCGTAGATCCCCATATAATGTAAATGTGGATCCCCATATAATATAATAGTAGATCCGCATATGATATAATAGTAGATCCCCATATAATATAATAGTAGATCCGCATATAATATAATAATAGGTCAGCATATAATAGTAGATCTGCATATATTTGTAGATCCCCATATAATATATTAGTAGATCCCCATATAATATATTAGATCCGCATATAATATAATAGTAGATCCCTATATAATATAATAATAGATCAGCATATAATAGTAGATCCACATATAGTAGATCCCAATATAATAGAATAGTAGATCTGCATATTTTTGTAGATCCCCATATAATATAATAGTAGATCCCCATATAATATAATAGTAGATCCCTATATAATATAATAATAGATCAGCATATAATAGTAAATCTGAATATAATAGTAGATCCCCATATAATATAACAGTAGATCCCTATATAATATAACAGTAGATCCCCATATAATATAACAGTAGATCCCCATATAATATAATAATAGATCCGCATATAATATAATAATAGATCCGCATATAATATAATAGTAGATCCGCATATAATTGTAGATCCATATATAATATAATAGTAGATCTGCATATAATATAATAGTAGATCCGCATATGATATAATAGTAGATCCCCATATAATATAATAGTAGATCCGCATATAATATAATAATAGGTCAGCATATAATTGTAGACCCACATATAATATAATAGTAGATCTGCATATATTTGTAGATCCCCATATAATATAATAGCAGATCCCCATATAATATATTAGATCCGCATATAATATAATAGTAGATCCCTATATAATATAATAATAGATCAGCATATAATATAATAGTAGATCCACATATAGTAGATCCCAATATAATATAATAGTAGATCTGCATATATTTGTAGATTCCCATATAATATAATAGTAGATCCCCATATAATATAATAGTAGATCCCTATATAATATAATAGGTCCCCATATAATATAATAGTAGATCCACATATAATATAATAATAGATCCGCATATAATATAATAGTAGATCCGCATATAATTGTAGATCCATATATAATATAATAGTAGATCTGCATATAATATAATAGTAGATCCGCATATTATATAATAGTAGATTCCCATATAATATAATAGTAGATCCCCATATAATATAATAGTAGATCATCATATAATATAATAGTAGTTCCGCATATAATTGTAGATCCACATATAATATAATAGTAGATCCCCATATAATAGTAGATCTGCATATAATATAATAATAGATCAGCATATAATAGTAGATTCGCATATAATATAATAGATCCGCATATAATATAATAGTAGATCCCCATATAATATAATAGTAGATCCCCATATAATATAATAGTAGATCATCATATAATATAATAGTAGTTCCGCATATAATTGTAGATCCACATATAATATAATAGTAGATCCCCATATAATAGTAGATCTGCATATAATATAATAATAGATCAGCATATAATAGTAGATTCGCATATAATATAATAGATCCGCATATAATATAATAGTAGATCCCCATATAATATAATAGTAGATCCCCATATAATATAATAATAGGTCAGCATATAATATAATAGTAGATCCACATATAATATAATAGGAGATCCGCATATAATTGTAGATCCACATATAATATAATATAGACCTATTACACTGTCTACAGCCAATAAACTTACACATTGGGGGAGATTTCAGCCTGAAAACTTAATTGTCTGGACACGTCTTCTATCTGCCCAGTCTTATGGCACCGAGCTGACATGTCTTCTATCTGCCCTGTCATATGACACCGAGCTGACACGTCTTCTATCTGCCCTGTCATATGACACTGAGCTGACATGTCTTCTATCTGCCCTGTCATATGACACTGAGCTGACATGTCTTCTATCTGCCCTGTCTTATGGCCCCGAGCTGACATGTCTTCTATCTGCCCTGTCATATGGCACCGAGCTGACATGTCTTCTATCTGCCCTGTCATATGACACCGAGCTGACATGTCTTCTATCTGCCCTGTCATATGGCACCGAGCTGACATGTCTTCTATCTGCCCTGTCATATGACACCGAGCTGACATGTCTTCTATCTGCCCTGTCATATGACACCGAGCTGACACGTCTTCTATCTGCCCTGTCATATGACACCGAGCTGACACGTCTTCTATCTGCCCTGTCATATGGCACCGAGCTGACATGTCTTCTATCTGCCCTGTCATATGGCCCCGAGCTGACATGTCTTCTATCTGCCCAGTCATATGACACCGAGCTGACATGTCTTCTATCTGCCCTGTCATATGGCACCGAGCTGACATGTCTTCTATCTGCCCTGTCATATGACACCGAGTTGACACGTCTTCTATCTGCCCTGTCATATGACACCGAGCTGACACGTCTTCTATCTGCCCTGTCATATGGCACCGAGCTGACATGTCTTCTATCTGCCCTGTCATATGGCACCGAGCTGACATGTCTTCTATCTGCCCTGTCATATGACACCGAGCTGACATGTCTTCTATCTGCCCTGTCATATGACACCGAGCTGACACGTCTTCTATCTGCCCTGTCATATGGCACCGAGCTGACATGTCTTCTATCTGCCCTGTCATTTGACACCGAGCTGACACGTCCTGTCATATGGCACCGAGCTGACACGTCTTCTATCTGCCCTGTCATATGACACCGAGCTGACATGTCTTCTATCTGCCCTGTCATATGGCACTGAGCTGACACGTCTATCTGCCCTGTCATATGACACTGAGCTGACACGTCCTGTCATATGGCACCGAGCTGACACGTCTTCTATCTGCCCTGTCATATGACACCGAGCTGACATGTCTTCTATCTGCCCTGTCATATGACACCGAGCTGACATATCTTCTATCTGCCCTGTCATATGGCACCGAGCTGACACGTCTATCTGCCCTGTCATATGGCACAAGCTGACATGTTTTCTATCTGTCCTGTCTTATGACTTGTGGATTCTCTTTCTATTTCTGCTGCTGGATCAGGATCAGCCAGATTTACTGGCTCATTGGATGGTGCTGCTCAGGGGGCGACGTTCTTTGTACCCCTGTATACAGGTAATAAAGGGGCTGGCTGTATATACTGTCCACTTACCCTGTACCCAGTGCTGTCCCCATCCTGCACCCAGATAACCGGTGACTGTAGAGGAAGAATGGCCAGAATCAAGCAGATCACACACAATTAAATCCCTGTAGAGCACACGCACTAGATCCTTGCAGATCACACACACACACACACACACTAGATCCCTGCAGATCACACACCAGATGCTTGCAGATCACACAAAATTAGATCCCTGCAGAGCACACGCACTAGATCCCTGCAGGTCACACACCAGATGCTTGCAGATCACACATTAGATCCCTGCAGATCACACACACTAGATCCCTACAGATCCCAGCAGAATGTGTAACCAAAGTGTCTGGGAGCAACCGCGTGATCAGGATGTCACTGGTCCGAGCGTGCATGTCTATGGGGGATCAGGGGCTGTAGGTAGAACAGATGAATCTCACAGGATCACAATCTTGTATAAAAAAAGCTTCGGAATGTGAACATGCTGAAAAACCCCAAAAAATGAGATGTGTATGATCGACTGCCTGACCTCTGAATCCATTGTCCGGTGTATGATCGGCTGTCTGATCTCAAGATCCATTGTCCAGTGTATGATCGACTGACTGATCTCAAGATCCATTGTTGGGTGTATGATCGACTGCCTGATCTCAGGATGCATTGTTGGGTGTATGATCGGCTGTCTGATCTCAGGATGCATTGTTGGGTGTATGATCGGCTGTCTGATCTCAAGATCCATTGTCCAGTGTATGATCGACTGACTGATCTCAAGATCCATTGTCCAGTGTATGATCGACTGACTGATCTCAAGATCCATTGTTGGGTGTATGATCGACTGCCTGATCTCAGGATGCATTGTTGGGTGTATAATCAGCTGTCTGATCTCGGGATGCATTGTTGGGTGTATGATCGGCTGTCTGATCTCAGGATGCATTGTCCGGTGTATGATCGGCTGTCTGATCTCAGGATGCATTGTTGGGTGTATGATCGGCTGTCTGATCTCAGGATGCATTGTTGGGTGTATGATCGGCTGTCTGATCTCAGGATCCATTGTTGGGTGTATGATCGGCTGTCTGATCTCAGGATGCATTGTCCGGTGTATGATCGGCTGTCTGATCTCAAGATCCATTGTTGGGTGTATGATCGGCTGTCTGATCTCAAGATCCATTGTTGGGTGTATGATCGGCTGTCTGATCTCAAGATCCATTGTTGGGTGTATGATCGGCTGTCTGATCTCGGGATCCATTGTTGCGTGTATGATCGGCTGTCTGATCTCAGGATCCATTGTTGGGTGTATGATCGGCTGTCTGATCTCAGGATGCATTGTTGGGTGTATGATCGGCTGTCTGATCTCAGGATGCATTGTTGGGTGTATGATCGGCTGTCTGATCTCAGGATCCATTGTTTGGTGTATGATCGATTGCCTGCCTGATCTCAGGGTTTATTGTCCTTTCTGTGCTCAGCTCAGCTGAGATTGGGGGTCACTGTAGATCCCTCTATAAGGTTCCCCTGATGTCTGTCTCCTCGGCTCTTCCCTCTCGGGTCCTCGGCTCTTCCCACTCGGCTCTTCCCTCTCGGGTCCTTGGCTCTTCCCTCTCGGCTCTTCCCTCTCGGGTCCTCGGCTCTTCCCTCTCGGGTCCTCGGCTCTTCCCTCTCGGGTCCTCGGCTCTTCCCTCTCGGGTCCTCGGCTCTTCCCTCTCGGGTCCTTGGCTCTTCCCTCTCGGGTCCTTGACTCTTCCCTCTCGGCTCTTCCCTCTCGGGTCCTCGGCTCTTCCCTCTCGGGTCCTCGACTCTTCCCTCTCGGGTCCTCGGCTCTTTTCTCCATTGTTCATAGAGATGCTTGTGAGTCATACTCCAGTCACCTCTAGTCACCACATCTCACTATTGCCCCCTGCTGGCTCCCTGTTGTGGTGCATTGTGGAAGTACACTGAGCATTGAAGGCGCCCCAAAAAAAAAGAAGCTACATCTCCCATAATGTACTGCTGTAGTTTAGTGCCATGTCACCTAACTTTTCTCTTCTCTAGCGCTTACTTATTCCTAGTGCAGCCAGCGCTCATCACATCACAGCAGAATTGTGAATGCAGCACTGGATGTGATCAGACTATATACTAGGACAAGCAGAATTGTGAATACAGCTCTGGATGTGATCAGACTATATTCTAGGACATCACAGCAGAATTGTGAATGCAGCTCTGGATGTGAGCAGCCTAAATACTAGGACATCACAGCAGAATTGTGAATGCAGCTCTGGATGTGATTAGACTATATACTAGGACAAGCAGAATTGTGAATACAGCTCTGGATGTGATCAGACTATATACTAGGACATCACAGCAGAATTGTGAATGCAGCTCTGGATGTGATTAGACTATATACTAGGACATCACAGCAGAATTGTGAATGCAGCTCTGGATGTGATCAGTCTATATACTAGGACATCACAGCAGAATTGTGAATACAGCTCTGGATGTGATCAGACTATATACTAGGACAGCACAGCAGAATTGTGAATGCAGCTCTGGATGTGATCAGACTATATACTAGGACATCACAGCAGAATTGTGAATGCAGCTCTGGATGTGATCAGACTATATACTAGGACAGCACAGCAGAATTGTGAATGCAGCTCTGGATGTGATCAGACTATATACTAGGACATCACAGCAGAATTGTGAATGCAGCTCTGGATGTGAGCAGCCTAAATACTAGGACATCACAGCAGAATTGTGAATGCAGCTCTGGATGTGATCAGACTATATACTAGGACACGCAGAATTGTGAATGCAGCTCTGGATGTGATCAGACTATATACTAGGACAAGCAGAATTGTGAATGCAGCTCTGGATGTGATCAGACTATATACTAGGACATCACAGCAGAATTGTGAATGCAGCTCTGGATGTGATCAGACTATATACTAGGACATCACAGCAGAATTGTGAATGCAGCTCTGGATGTGATCAGACTATATACTAGGACATCACAGCAGAATTGTGAATGCAGCTCTGGATGTGATCAGACTATATACTAGGACATCACAGCAGAATTGTGAATGCAGCTCTGGATGTGATCAGACTATATACTAGGACATCACAGCAGAATTGTGAATGCAGCTCTGGATGTGATCAGACTATATACTAGGACATCACAGCAGAATTGTGAATGCAGCTCTGGAGGTGACTTAGACCACGGGGGGTTGCACCCTTCTCAGCACTGACTTCTCTGTGGTGACATTAACTTCTTATGTTGCAGGTTTTGGCCCCCTCACAGCTCCTGGTGACTGTTCCCCTGCGGGGTCTCAGTGGGTATCGTCAGAAGAGTTCCAGGAGATGGCGCTATTACACGCCCAGCGGAGTGCAGCTCCTGAGCCCAGTAGTCGAGCCGGAAAAGCTTCACCAGTGGCTGGAGGTGGAGCAGTTTCAGAAGAGCAGCGCACACTGGCACGACACCGATGTCTCCATCCAGGGGGACCTGGTGCCCGCCCGAGTACTCAGCGTCCTACAGGGGCTCCTCCAACGAGCCATCCCAGCCTGCAACCTGACTGGTGAGGGGCCACAGGGGCCCAGCAGTACCCACTACACCTCAATTTACTCTAATGTCCACTGTTATTAACCACTGGGGAGAGGTGACTGTAGGACAGGTGAATATATCTATTGTTCTCATATATCAGCCATGTCAGGAGAGGAGAGGTGACTGTAGGACAGGTGAATATATCTATTGTTCTCTGTTATCAGCCATGTCAGGAGAGGAGAGGTGACTGTAGGACAGGTGAATATAATCTATTGTTCTCTTTTATCAGCCATGTCAGGAGAGGAGAGGTGACTGTAGGACAGGTGAATATATCTATTGTTCTCTGTTATCAGCCATGTCAGGAGAGGTGACTGTAGGACAGGTGAATATATCTATTGTTCTATGTTATCAGCCATGTCAGGAGGGGAGAGGTGACTGTAGGACAGGAGAATATTATCTATTGTTCTCTATCAGCCATGTCAGGAATGGAGAGGTGACTGTAGGACAGGTGAATATAATCTATTGTTCTCTGTTATCAGCCATGTCAGGAGGGGAGAGGTGACTGTAGGACAGGTGAGTATATCTATTGTTCTCTGTTATCAGCCATGTCAGGATAGGTGACTGTAGGACAGGTGAATATATCTATTGTTCTCTGTTATCAGCCATGTCAGGAGGGGAGAGGTGACTGTAGGACAGGTGAATATAATCTATTGCTCTCTGTTATCAGCCATGTCAGGAGGAGAGAGGTGACTGTAGGACAGGTGAATATAATCTATTGTTCTCTGTTATCAGCCATGTCAGGAGGGGAGAGGTGACTGTAGGACAGGTGAATATAATCTATTGTTCTGTTATCAGCCATATCAGGAAAGGAGAGGTGACTGTAGGACAGGTGAATATATCTATTGTTCTCTGTTATCAGCCATGTCAGGATAGGTGACTGTAGGACAGGTGAATATATCTATTGTTCTCTGTTATCAGCCATGTCAGGAGAGGAGAGATGACTGTAGGACAGGTGAATACAATCTATTGTTCTCTGTTATCAGCCATGTCAGGAGGGGAGAGGTGACTGTAGGACAGGTGAATATAATCTATTGTTCTCTGTTATCAGCCATGTCAGGAGAGGAGAGGTGACTGTAGGACAGGTGAATATAATCTATTGTCCTGTTATCAGCCATGTCAGGAGAGGAGATGTGACTGTAGGACAGATGAATATATCTATTGTTCTCTGTTATCAGCCATGTCAGGTGAGGAGAGGTGACTGTAGGACAGGTGAATATAATCTATTGTTCTCGGTTATCAGCCATATCAGGAGGAGAGGTGACTGTAGGACAGGTGAATATATCTATTGTTCTCTGTTATCAGCCATGTCAGGAGGGCAGAGGTGACTGTAGGACAGGTGAATATATCTATTGTTCTCTGTTATCAGCCATGTCAGGATAGGTGACTGTAGGACAGGTGAATATATCTATTGTTCTCTGTTATCAGCCATGTCAGGAGGGGAGAGGTGACTGTAGGACAGGTGAATATAATCTATTGTTCTCTGTTATCAGCCATGTCAGGAGAGGAGAGGTGACTGTAGGACAGGTGAATACAATCTATTGTTCTCTGTTATCAGCCATGTCAGGAGAGGAGAGGTGACTGAAGGACAGGTGAATATAATCTATTGTTCTGTTATCAGCCATGTCAGGAGAGGAGATGTGACTGTAGGACAGATGAATATATCTATTGTTCTCTGTTATCAGCCATGTCAGGTGAGGAGAGGTGACTGTAGGACAGGTGAATATAATCTATTGTTCTCGGTTATCAGCCATATCAGGAGGAGAGGTGACTGTAGGACAGGTGAATATATCTATTGTTCTCTGTTATCAGCCATGTCAGGAGGGCAGAGGTGACTGTAGGACAGGTGAATATATCTATTGTTTTCTGTTATCAGCCATGTCAGGTGAGGAGAGGTGACTGTAGGACAGGGGAATATAATCTATTGTTCTCTGTTATCAGCCATGTCAGGAGGGGAGAGGTGACTGTAGGACAGGTGAATATAATCTATTGTTCTCTGTTATCAGCCATGTCATGAGAGGAGAGGTGACTGTAGGACAGGTGAATATAATCTATTGTTCTCTGTTATCAGCCATGTCAGGAGAGGAGAGGTGACTGTAGGACAGGTGAATATAATCTATTCTTCTCTGTTATCAGCCATGTCAGGAGAGGAGATGTGACTGTAGGACAGGTGAATATATCTATTGTTCTCTGTTATCAGCCATGTCAGGAGGGGAGAGGTGACTGTAGGACAGGTGAATATATCTATTGTTCTCTGTTATCAGTCATGTCAGGAGGGGAGAGGTGACTGTAGGACAGGTGAATATAATCTATTGTTCTCTGTTATCAGCCATGTCAGGAGAGGAGAGATGACTGTAGGACAGGTGAATATAATCTATTGTTCTCTGTTATCAGCCATGTCAGGAGGGGAGAGGTGACTGTAGGACAGGTGAATATATCTATTGTTCTCTGTTATCAGCCATGTCAGGAGGGGAGAGGTGACTGTAGGACAGGTGAATACAATCTATTGTTCTCTGTTATCAGCCATGTCAGGAGGGGAGAGGTGACTGTAGGACAGGAGAATATATCTATTGTTCTCTGTTATCAGCCATGTCAGGAGAGGAGAGGTGACTGTAGGACAGGTGAATACAATCTATTGTTCTCTGTTATCAGCCATGTCAGGAGAGGAGAGGTGACTGTAGGACAGGTAAATACATCTATTGTTCTCTGTTATCAGCCATGTCAGGAGGAGAGGTGACTGTAGGACAGATGAATATATCTATTGTTCTCTGTTATCAGCCATGTCAGGAGGGGAGAGGTGACTGTAGGACAGGTGAATATAATCTATTGTTCTCTGTTATCAGCCATGTCAGGAGAGGAGAGGTGACTGTAGGACAGGTGAATATATCTATTGTTCTCTGTTATCAGCCATGTCAGGAGGGGAGAGGTGACTGTAGGACAGGTGAATATAATCTATTGTTCTCTGTTATCAGCCATGTCAGGAGAGGAGAGGTGACTGTAGGACAGGTGAATATATCTATTGTTCTCTGTTATCAGCCATGTCAGGAGAGGAGAGGTGACTGTAGGACAGGTGAATATAATCTATTGTTCTCTTTTATCAGCCATGTCAGGAGAGGAGAGTTGACTGTAGGACAGGTGAATATAATCTATTGTTCTCTGTTATCAGCCATGTCAGGAGAGGAGAGGTGACTGTAGGACAGGTGAACACAATCTATTGTTCTCTGTTATCAGCCATGTCAGGAGAGGAGAGGTGACTGTAGGACAGGTGAATATAATCTATTGTTCTCTGTTATCAGCCATGTCAGGAGAGGAGAGGTGACTGTAGGACAGGTGAATACAATCTATTGTTCTCTGTTATCAGCCATGTCAGGAGAGGAGAGGTGTCTGTAGGACAGGTGAATATATCTATTGTTATCTGATATCAGTGATTACAGGAGACGTCTTCTCTATAGTGAGGAGAATACACAATGATATCAGTGACTACAGGTGACATCTTCTCTATAGTGAGGAGAATACACAATGATATCAGTGATTACAGCTGACGTCTTCTCTATAGTGAGGAGAATACACAATGATATCAGTGATTACAGGTGACCTCTTCTCTATAGTGAGAAGAATACACAATGATCAGTGACTACAGGTGACGTCTTCTCTATAGTGAGGAGAATACACAATGATATCAGTGATTACAGGTGACATCTTCTCTATAGTGAGGAGAATACACAATGATATCAGTGACTACAGGTGACGTCCTTTCTATAGTGAGGAAAATACACAATGATATCAGTGACTACAGGTGACGTCTTCTCTATAGTGAGGAGAATACACAATGATATCAGTGATTACAGGTGACTTCTTCTCTATAGTGAGGAGAATATACAATGATATCAGTGACTACAGGTGACGTCTTCTCTATAGTGAGGAGAATACACTATCAGTGACTACAGGTGACGTCTTCTCTATAGTGAGGAGAATACACAATGATATCAGTGACTACAGGTGACGTCTTCTCTATAGTGAGGAGAATACACAATGATATCAGGGACTACAGGTGACGTCTTCTCTATAGTGAGGAGAATACACAATGATATCAGGGACTACAGGTGATGTCTTTTCTATAGTGAGGAGAATACACAATGATATCAGGGACTACAGGTGACGTCTTCTCTATAGTGAGGAGAATACACAATGATATCAGTGATTACAGGTGACGTCTTCTCTATAGTGAGGAGAATACACAATGATATCAGTGATTACAGGTGACATCTTCTCTATAGTGAGGAGAATACACAATGATATCAGTGACTACAGGTGACGTCTTCTCTATAGTGAGGAGAATACACAATATCAGTGACTACAGGTGACGTCTTCTCTATAGTGAGGAGAATACACAATATCAGTTACTACAGGTGACATCTTCTCTATAGTGAGGAGAATACACAATGATATCAGTGATTACAGGTGATGTCTTCGCTATAGTGAGGAGAATACACAATGATATCAGTGATTACAGGTGATGTCTTCTCTATAGTGAGGAGAATACACAATATCAGTGACTATAGGTGACATCTTCTCTATAGTGAGGAGAATACACAATGATATCAGTGACTACAGGTGATGTCTTCTCTATAGTGAGGAGAATACACAATATCAGTGACTACAGGTGACATCTTCTCTATAGTGAGGAGAATGTACTATGATATCAGTGACTACAGGTGACGTCTTCTCTATAGTGGGGAGAATACACAATGATATCAGTGATTACAGGTGACGTCTTCTCTATAGTGAGGAGAATACACAATGATATCAGTGATTACTGGTGACGTCTTCTCTATAGTCAGGAGAATGTACAATGATATCAGTGACTACAGGTGACGTCTTCTCTATAGTGAGGAGAATACATAATGATATCAGTGACTACAGGTGACATCTTCTCTATAGTGAGGAGAATACACAATGATATCAGTGACTACAGGTGACGTCTTCTCTATAGTCTTCCCTTATCTAATTCAGATGGTATATACCACCGGGTCCAGCTAAAACTTCTGTCTGCAGAATGTGACACCCAGACGTCTCCTCACTATGTCAGTGCATTCTCATCCTCTATATGAGAACAAGTATTATTATAAACCTGCCAGACACTGTATCCTCTAAATATAATACTACTATACACTACACTCTTTGATTATAAACCTTCCATACACTGTACCCACTGAATATAATACTACCACACACTGTACATTCTGAATATAATACCATCACATACTGTACCCACTGAATATAAATCTGCCACATACTGTACCCTCTGAATATAAATCTGCCACATACTGTACCCTCTGAATATAAATCTGCCACATACTGTACACCTGAATATAAATCTGCCACATACTGTACCCCTGAATATAAATCTGCCACACACTGTACTCTCTGAATATAAATCTGCCACATACTGTACTGTCTGAATATAAATCTGCCACATACTGTACCGCTGAATATAAATCTGCCACACACTGTACTCTCTGAATATAAATCTGCCACATACTGTACTGTCTGAATATAAATCTGCCACATACTGTACCGCTGAATATAAATCTGCCACATACTGTACCCCTGAATATAAATCTGCCACACACTGTACTCTCTGAATATAAATCTGCCACATACTGTACTGTCTGAATATAAATCTGCCACATACTGTACCCTCTGAATATAAATCTGCCACATACTGTACCCCACCCCTGAATATAAATCTGCCACATACTGTACCCCTGAATATAAATCTGCCACACACTGTACTCTCTGAATATAAATCTGCCACATACTGTACTCTCTGAATATAAATTTGCCACACACTGTACCCTCTGAATATAAATCTGCCACATACTGTACCCTCTGAATATAAATCTGCCACATACTGTACCCTCTTAATATAAATCTGCCACATACTGTACCCCTGAATATAAATCTGCCACACACTGTACTCTCTGAATATAAATCTGCCACATACTGTACACTCTGAATATAAATCTGCCACACACTGTACCCCTGAATATAAATCTGCCACATACTGTACTGTCTGAATATAAATCTGCCACATACTGTACTCTCTGAATATAAATCTGCCACATACTGCGCCCTCTGAATATAAATCTGCCACATACTGTGCCCTCTGAATATAAATCTGCCACATACTGCGCGCTCTGAATATAAATCTGCCACATACTGTACCCTCTGAATGTAAATCTGCCACATACTGTACCCTCTGAATATAAATCTGCCACATACTGCGCCCTCTGAATTTAAATCTGCCACATACTGTACTGTCTGAATATAAATCTGCCACATACTGTACCGCTGAATATAAATCTGCCACATACTGTACCCCTGAATATAAATCTGCCACACACTGTACTCTCTGAATATAAATCTGCCACATACTGTACTGTCTGAATATAAATCTGCCACATACTGTACCGCTGAATATAAATCTGCCACATACTGTACCCCTGAATATAAATCTGCCACACACTGTACTCTCTGAATATAAATCTGCCACATACTGTACTGTCTGAATATAAATCTGCCACATACTGTACCGCTGAATATAAATCTGCCACATACTGTACCCCACCCCTGAATATAAATCTGCCACATACTGTACCCCTGAATATAAATCTGCCACACACTGTACTCTCTGAATATAAATCTGCCACATACTGTACTCTCTGAATATAAATTTGCCACACACTGTACCCTCTGAATATAAATCTGCCACATACTGTACCCTCTGAATATAAATCTGCCACATACTGTACCCTCTTAATATAAATCTGCCACATACTGTACCCCTGAATATAAATCTGCCACATACTGTACCCTCTTAATATAAATCTGCCACATACTGTACCCTTGAATATAAATCTGCCACACACTGTACTCTCTGAATATAAATCTGCCACATACTGTACACTCTGAATATAAATCTGCCACACACTGTACCCCTGAATATAAATCTGCCACATACTGTACTCTCTGAATATAAATCTGCCACATACTGCGCCCTCTGAATATAAATCTGCCACATACTGTGCCCTCTGAATATAAATCTGCCACATACTGCGCGCTCTGAATATAAATCTGCCACATACTGTACCCTCTGAATGTAAATCTGCCACATACTGTACCCTCTGAATATAAATCTGCCACATACTGCGCCCTCTGAATTTAAATCTGCCACATACTGTACCCTCTGAATATAAATCTGCCACATACTGTACCCCTGAATATAAATCTGCCACATACTGTACCCTCTGAATATAAATCTGCCACATACTGTGCCCCTGAATATAAATCTGCCACATACTGTACCCTCTGAATATAATACTACCACACACTGTACTCTCTGAATATAAATCTGCCACACACTGTACTCTCTGAATATAAATCTGCCACATACTGTACTCTCTGAATATAAATCTGGTGGTGTTGCTAGTGGATGATGGGGGTGCTAGTACTGGGGGGGTGTTGCTGGAGGATGATGAGGGCGCTACTGGCCATCCCCCTGGAAGTATCACTCCCATCATCCATCGGCAGGATCTGCTGATGGTGGTGCTGCTGGGGGGGTTGCTGGTGGATGATGAGGGTGCTACTGCCAGGGGGGGAGCATTAGGTAGGTAGCAGTTCCCCCACATTAGGTAGGTAGCAGTTTCCCCACATTAGGTAGCATAGATTCCCCACATTTGGTACCAGTTACCCCACATTAGGTAGTAATTTCCCCACATTAGGTAGCACAGATTCCCCACATTAGGTAGTAATTTCCCCACATTAGGTAGCACAGATTCCCCACATTAGGTAGTAATTTCCCCACATTAGGTAGCACAGATTCCCCACATTAGGTAGTAATTTCCCCACATTAGGTAGCACAGATTCCCCACATTAGGTAGCACAGATTCCACACATTAGGTAGCACAGATTCCACACATTAGGTAGCACAGATTCCCCACATTAGGTAGCAGTTTCCCCACATTAGGTAGCATAGATTCCCCACATTTGGTAGTAGTTTCCCCCCATTAGGCCTCAGGTTCCCTTGCATGTTCCCCACAATAGGTCAAAGTCTCCCCACATTAGATCGCTGGTTCAAACAAACCCCCCCACACACACAAAAAGAAAACACACAGAGACATACACACACAGATAGAGACGCACAGTCAGTCAGAGAGACACACACTCACAGACAGAGACACACACAGAGTCACACAGTCACACACAGAGACACACAAACAGAGATAGAGTGAGACAGGCACACACTCACTCACCCATCCAGCGCAGCGCTCCTTCTCTCCGGGCGCTCTGCGAGTGACGTCACGTTCTCCTGCGCGGCCCTGCAGAGGTATGTTGGGCCGGTGCAACAGAAGACGTGGGGGCGCAGGCCGGTTCACTGTGCAGGTGATGAGGGGGGGGGGGGGGGGGGGGAGGGTGCTCTGTTATCAGTCATGTCAGGAGGGGAGAGGTGACTGTAGGTCAGGTGAATATAATCTATTGTTCTCTGTTATCAGCCATGTCAGGAGGGGAGAGGTGACTGTAGGACAGGTGAATATAATCTATTGTTCTCTGTTATCAGCCATGTCAGGAGAGGAGAGGTGACTGTAGGACAGGTGAATATAATCTATTGTTCTCTGTTATAAGCCATGTCAGGAGAGGAGAGATGACTGTAGGACAGGTGAATATATCTATTGTTCTCTGTTATCAGTCATGTCAGGAGAGGAGAGGTGACTGTAGGACAGGTGATTATATCTATTGTTCTCTGTTATCAGCCATGTCAGGAGGGGAGAGGTGACTGTAGGACAGGTGAATATAATCTATTGTTCTCTGTTATCAGCCATGTCAGGAGAGGAGAGGTGACTGTAGGACAGGTGAATATAATCTATTGTTCTCTGTTATAAGCCATGTCAGGAGAGGAGAGATGACTGTAGGACAGGTGAATATATCTATTGTTCTCTGTTATCAGTCATGTCAGGAGAGGAGAGGTGACTGTAGGACAGGTGATTATATCTATTGTTCTCTGTTATCAGCCATGTCAGGAGGGGAGAGGTGACTGTAGGACAGGTGAAAACAATCTATTGTTCTCTGGTATCAGCCATGTCAGGAGGGGAGAGGTGACTGTAGGACAGGTGAATATAATCTATTGTTCTCTGTTATCAGCCATGTCAGGAGGGGAGAGGTGACTGTAGGACAGGTGAATATATCTATTGTTCTCTGTTATCAGCCATGTCAGGAGAGGAGAGGTGACTGTAGGACAGGTGAATACAATCTATTGTTCTCTGTTATCAGCCATGTCAGGAGGGGAGAGGTGACTGTAGGACAGGTGAATATACCTATTGTTCTCTGTTATCAGCCATGTCAGGAGGAGAGGTGACTGTAGGACAGGTGAATATAATCTATTGTCCTCTGTTATCAGCCATGTCAGGAGGGGAGAGGTGACTGTAGGACAGGTGAATATAATCTATTGTCCTCTGTTATCAGCCATGTCAGGAGGGGAGAGGTGATTGTAGGACAGGTGAATATAATCTATTGTTCTCTGTTATCAGCCATGTCAGGAGAGGAGAGGTGACTGTAGGACAGGTGAATATATCTATTGTTCTCTGTTATCAGCCATGTCAGGAGAGGAGAGGTGACTGTAGGACAGGTGAATATAATCTATTGTTCTCTGTTATCAGCCATGTCAGGAGAGGAGAGGTGACTGTAGGACAGGTGAATATATCTATTGTTCTCTGTTATCAGCCATGTCAGGAGAGGAGAGGTGACTGTAGGACAGGTGAATATATCTATTGTTCTCTGTTATAAGCCATGTCAGGAGAGGAGAGATGACTGTAGGACAGGTGAATATATCTATTGTTCTCTGTTATCAGTCATGTCAGGAGAGGAGAGGTGACTGTAGGACAGGTGATTATATCTATTGTTCTCTGTTATCAGCCATGTCAGGAGGGGAGAGGTGACTGTAGGACAGGTGAATATAATCTATTGTTCTCTGTTATCAGCCATGTCAGGAGAGGAGAGGTGACTGTAGGACAGGTGAATATAATCTATTGTTCTCTGTTATAAGCCATGTCAGGAGAGGAGAGATGACTGTAGGACAGGTGAATATATCTATTGTTCTCTGTTATCAGTCATGTCAGGAGAGGAGAGGTGACTGTAGGACAGGTGATTATATCTATTGTTCTCTGTTATCAGCCATGTCAGGAGGGGAGAGGTGACTGTAGGACAGGTGAATATAATCTATTGTTCTCTGTTATAAGCCATGTCAGGAGAGGAGAGATGACTGTAGGACAGGTGAATATATCTATTGTTCTCTGTTATCAGTCATGTCAGGAGAGGAGAGGTGACTGTAGGACAGGTGATTATATCTATTGTTCTCTGTTATCAGCCATGTCAGGAGGGGAGAGGTGACTGTAGGACAGGTGAAAACAATCTATTGTTCTCTGGTATCAGCCATGTCAGGAGGGGAGAGGTGACTGTAGGACAGGTGAATATAATCTATTGTTCTCTGTTATCAGCCATGTCAGGAGGGGAGAGGTGACTGTAGGACAGGTGAATATATCTATTGTTCTCTGTTATCAGCCATGTCAGGAGAGGAGAGGTGACTGTAGGACAGGTGAATACAATCTATTGTTCTCTGTTATCAGCCATGTCAGGAGGGGAGAGGTGACTGTAGGACAGGTGAATATACCTATTGTTCTCTGTTATCAGCCATGTCAGGAGGAGAGGTGACTGTAGGACAGGTGAATATAATCTATTGTCCTCTGTTATCAGCCATGTCAGGAGGGGAGAGGTGACTGTAGGACAGGTGAATATAATCTATTGTCCTCTGTTATCAGCCATGTCAGGAGGGGAGAGGTGATTGTAGGACAGGTGAATATAATCTATTGTTCTCTGTTATCAGCCATGTCAGGAGAGGAGAGGTGACTGTAGGACAGGTGAATATATCTATTGTTCTCTGTTATCAGCCATGTCAGGAGAGGAGAGGTGACTGTAGGACAGGTGAATATAATCTATTGTTCTCTGTTATCAGCCATGTCAGGAGAGGAGAGGTGACTGTAGGACAGGTGAATATATCTATTGTTCTCTGTTATCAGCCATGTCAGGAGAGGTGACTGTAGGACAGGTGAATATATCTATTGTTCTCTGTTATCAGCCATGTCAGGAGAGGAGAGGTGACTGTAGGACAGGTGAATACAATCAATACAACCACAAACAGGTGGTGTTATTCAGAGCTCAATGTTGTTGTGGTGTCTCCTCCAGACAGGGTGAGCGTCCTGGAGTCCATTGGTTCGACCATCAGAGTCACCGTAGAGACGTTCGGGCAGATGGTGGAGGTGGAGCTGCTCCCAGTGGTGGAGATCCCAGGATGTTGGTCTCGGAAGGCGCGGTGGCCCAGATTCTTTAAGCGTTGGCCCTCTAAGGAGAGAGCACGCTGTGTGAAGGTATTATACAGTGATGTCATACAGGGGGCGGGGCTGTGACCACATGTCATTATATTACTATTATATCAGTGATGTCATACAGGGGGCGGGGCTGTGATCATATGTCATTATATAACTATTATATTATATCAGTGATGTCATACAGGGGGCGGGGCTGTGATCACATGTCATTATATTACTATTATATTATATCAGTGATGTCATACAGGGGGCGGGGCTGTGACCACATGTCATTATATTACTATTATATTATATCAGTGATGTCATGCGGGGGGCGGGGCTGTGATCACATGTAAATATATTACTATTATATTATATCAGTGCTGTCATACAGGGGGCGGGGCTGTGATCACATGTCATTATATTACTATTATATCATATCAGTGATGTCATATAGGGGGCGGGGCTGTGACCACGTCATTATATTACTATTATATCAGTGATGTCATCCAGGGGGCGGGGCTGTGATCACATGTCATTATATCACTATTATATTATATCAGCGATGTCATACAGGAGGCGGGGCTGTGATCACATGTCATTATATTACTATTACATCGGTGATGTCATACAGGGCGGGGCTGTGACCACATCATTATATTACTATTATATCAGTGATGTCATCCAGGGGGCGGGGCTGTGATCACATGTCATTATATTACTATTACATCGGTGATGTCATACAGGGCGGGGCTGTGACCACATCATTATATTACTATTATATCAGTGATGTCATCCAGGGGGCGGGGCTGTGATCACATGTCATTATATTACTATTATATTATATCAGCGATGTCATACAGGAGGCGGGGCTGTGATCACATGTCATTATATCACTATTACATCGGTGATGTCATACAGGGCGGGGCTGTGACCACATGTCATTATATCAGTGATGTCATGCAGGGGGCGGGGCTATGACTACGAGGCTTGTTGTCAGCACTATGTCTCTTATCTCACTCAGTAATAATTATTCTCCTTTAGTCTTTTGGCTTTGACCTCATCGCTCGTACAAATTACCACTGGCAGCTTTCGTTCCTGAGGGCAGAGCGCCTCCTGCTGGACGACATAGATGAGGATGGAGGGTGTCGGATGAAGTGCCTGCGAGTGGTTCGGCAGCTGAAGGAAGACGTGTGGTGCCCGGGATCTCGCCCTGTTATCACTTCCCAACATCTGCAGGTGAGATGTCTGGGGTCACCCCTCGGGGTGATTAGTCATTGTCTGGGGTCACCCCCTCCCCCTCGGGGTGATTAGTCATTGTCTGGGGTCACCCCCTCCCCCTCAGGGTGATTAGTCAGTGTCTGGCGTCACCCCCTCCCCCTCGGGGTGATTAGTCATTGTCTGGGGTCACCCCCCCTCCCCCTCAGGGTGATTAGTCATTGTCTGAGGTCACCCCCTCCCCCTCAGGGTGATTAGTCATTGTCTGGGGTCACTCCCTCCCCCTCAGGGTGATTAGTCATTGTCTGGGGTCACCCCCTCCCCCTCAGGGTGATTAGTCATTGTCTGAGGTCACCCCCCCTCCCCCTCAGGGTGATTAGTCATTGTCTGAGGTCACCCCCTCCCCCTCAGGGTGATTAGTCATTGTCTGGGGTCACTCCCTCCCCCTCAGGGTGATTAGTCATTGTCTGGGGTCACCCCCTCCCCCTCAGGGTGATTAGTCATTGTCTGGGGTCACTCCCTCCCCCTCAGGGTGATTAGTCATTGTCTGGGGTCACCCCCTCCCCCTCAGGGTGATTAGTCATTGTCTGGGGTTACCCCCTCCCCCTCAGGGTGATTAGTCATTGTCTGGGGTCACCCCCTCCCCCTCAGGGTGATTAGTCATTGTCTGGGGTCACCCCCTCCCCCTCAGGGTGATTAGTCATTGTCTGGGGTCACCCCCCTCCCCCTCAGGGTGATTAGTCATCGTCTGAGGTCACCCCCTCCCCCTCAGGGTGATTAGTCATTGTCTGGGGTCACCCCCTCCCCCTCAGGGTGATTAGTCATTGTCTGGGGTCACCCCCTCCCCCTCAGGGTGATTAGTCATCATCTGGGCTCACCCCCCTCCCCCTCGGGGTGATTAGTCATTGTCTGGGGTCACCCCTCGGGGTGATTAGTCATTGTCTGGGGTCACCCCCTCCCCCTCAGGTTGATTAGTCAGTGTCTGGGGTCACCCCCTCCCCCTCAGGGTGATTAGTCATTGTCTGGGGTCACCCCCTCCCCCTCAGGGTGGTTAGTCATTGTCTGAGGTAACCCCCCCTCCCCCTCATGGTGATTAGTCATTGTCTGGGGTTACCCCCTCCCCCTCAGGGTGATAAGTCACTGTCTGAGGTCACCCCCTCCCCCTCAGGGTGATTAGTCATTGTCTGGGGTCACCCCCTCCCCCTCAGGGTGATTAGTCATTGTCTGGGGTCACCCCCTCCCCCTCAGGGTGATTAGTCATTGTCTGGGGTCACCCCCTCCCCCTCAGGGTGATTAGTCAGTGTCTGGCGTCACCCCCTCCCCCTCAGGGTGATTAGTCAGTATCTGGCGTCACCCCCTCCCCCTCGGGGTGATTAGTCATTGTCTGGGGTTACCCCCTCAGGGTGATTAGTCATTGTCTGGGGTCACCCCCTCCCCCTCAGGGTGATTAGTCATTGTCTGGGGTCACCCCCTCCCCCTCAGGGTGATTAGTCATTGTCTGGGGTCACCCCCTCCCCCTCAGGGTGATTAGTCAGTGTCTGGCGTCACCCCCTCCCCCTCGGGGTGATTAGTCATTGTCTGGGGTCACCCCCCCTCCCCCTCAGGGTGATTAGTCATTGTCTGAGGTCACCCCCTCCCCCTCAGGGTGATTAGTCATTGTCTGGGGTCACTCCCTCCCCCTCAGGGTGATTAGTCATTGTCTGAGGTCACCCTCTCCCCCTCAGGGTGATTAGTCATTGTCTGGGGTCACTCCCTCCCCCTCAGGGTGATTAGTCATTGTCTGGGGTCACCCCCTCCCCCTCAGGGTGATTAGTCATTGTCTGGGGTCACTCCCTCCCCCTCAGGGTGATTAGTCATTGTCTGGGGTCACCCCCTCCCCCTCAGGGTGATTAGTCATTGTCTGGGGTTACCCCCTCCCCCTCAGGGTGATTAGTCATTGTCTGGGGTCACCCCCTCCCCCTCAGGGTGATTAGTCATTGTCTGGGGTCACCCCCTCCCCCTCAGGGTGATTAGTCATTGTCTGGGGTCACCCCCCTCCCCCTCAGGGTGATTAGTCATCGTCTGAGGTCACCCCCTCCCCCTCAGGGTGATTAGTCATTGTCTGGGGTCACCCCCTCCCCCTCAGGGTGATTAGTCATTGTCTGGGGTCACCCCCTCCCCCTCAGGGTGATTAGTCATCATCTGGGCTCACCCCCCTCCCCCTCGGGGTGATTAGTCATTGTCTGGGGTCACCCCTCGGGGTGATTAGTCATTGTCTGGGGTCACCCCCTCCCCCTCAGGTTGATTAGTCAGTGTCTGGGGTCACCCCCTCCCCCTCAGGGTGATTAGTCATTGTCTGGGGTCACCCCCTCCCCCTCAGGGTGGTTAGTCATTGTCTGAGGTAACCCCCCCTCCCCCTCATGGTGATTAGTCATTGTCTGGGGTTACCCCCTCCCCCTCAGGGTGATAAGTCACTGTCTGAGGTCACCCCCTCCCCCTCAGGGTGATTAGTCATTGTCTGGGGTTACCCCCTCAGGGTGATTAGTCATTGTCTGGGGTCACCCCCTCCCCCTCAGGGTGATTAGTCATTGTCTGGGGTCACCCCCTCCCCCTCAGGGTGATTAGTCATTGTCTGGGGTCACCCCCTCCCCCTAAGGGTGATTAGTCATCATCTGGGCTCACCCCCTCCCCCTCAGGGTGATTAGTCATTGTCTGGGGTCACCCCCCTCCCCCTCAGGGTGATTAGTCATCATCTGGGCTCACCCCCCCTCCCCCTCAGGGTGATTAGTCATTGTCTGGGGTCACCCCCCTCCCCCTCAGGGTGATTAGTCATTGTCTGGGGTCACCCCCCCTCCCCCTCAGGGTGATTAGTCATCATCTGGGCTCACCCCCCCCTCCCCCTCAGGGTGATTAGTCATTGTCTGGGGTCACTCCCTCCCCCTCAGGGTGATTAGTCATTGTCTGGGGTCACCCCCCCTCCCCCTCAGGGTGATTAGTCATTGTCTGGGGTCACCTCCTCCCCCTCAGGATGATTAGTCATTGTCTGGGGTCACCCCCCTCCCCATCAGAGTGATTAGTCATTGTCTGGGCTCACCCCCCTCCCCCTCAGGATGATTAGTCATTGTCTGGGGTCACCCCCCTCCCCCTCAGGGTGATTAGTCATTGTCTGGGGTCACCCCCCTCCCCCTCAGGGTGATTAGTCATTGTCTGGGGTCACCCCCCTCCCCCTCAGGGTGATTAGTCATTGTCTGGGGTCACCCCCTCCCCCTCAGGGTGATTAGTCATTGTCTGGGGTCACCCCCTCCCCCTCAGGGTGATTAGTCATTGTCTGGGGTCACCCCCCTCCCCCTCAGGGTGATTAGTCATTGTCTGGGGTCACCCCTCCCCCTCAGGGTGATTAGTCATTGTCTGGGGTCACCCCCTCCCCCTCAGGGTGATTAGTCACTGTCTGGGGTCACCCCCTCCCCCTCAGGGTGATTAGTCATTGTCTGGGGTCACCCCCTCCCCCTCAGGGTGAGCCGTCATTGTCTGGGGTCACCCCCTCCCCCTCAGGGTGATTAGTCACTGTCTGGGGTCACCCCCTACCCCTCAGGGTGAGCCGTCATTGTCTGGGGTCACCCCCTCCCCCTCAGGGTGAGTAGTAATTGTCTGGGGTCACCCCCCTCCCCATCAGGATGAGAAGTCATTGTCTGGGGTCACCCCCTCCGCCTCAGGGTGAGCCGTCATTGTCTGGGGTCACCCCCCTCCCCATCAGGATGAGTAGTCATTGTCTGGGGTCACCCCCTCCCCCTCAGGGTGAGCCGTCATTGTCTGGGGTCACCCCCTCCCCCTCAGGGTGAGCCTTCATTGTCTGGGGTCACCCCCTCCCCCTCAGGGTGATTAGTTACTGTCTGGGGTCACCCCTTACCCCTCAGGGTGAGCCGTCACTGTCTGGGGTCACCCCCTCCCCCTCAGGGTGATTAGTCATTGTCTGGGGTCACCCCCTCCCCCTCAGGGTGAGCCGTTATTGTCTGGGGTCACCCCCTCCCCCTCAGGGTGAGCCGTCATTGTCTGGGGTCACCCCCTCCCCCTCAGGGTGAGCCATCATTGTCTGAGGTCACCCCCTCCCCCTCAGGGTGAGCCGTCATTGTCTGGGGTCACCCCCTACCCCTCAGGGTGAGCCGTCATTGTCTGGGGTCACCCCCTACCCCTCAGGGTGATTAGTCACTGTCTGGGGTCACCCCCTACCCCTCAGGGTGAGCCATCATTGTCTGGGGTCACCCCCTCCCCCTCAGGGTGAGCCGTCATTGTCTGGGGTCACCCCCTCCCCCTCAGGGTGAGCAGTCACTGTCTGGGGTCACCCTTCAGGGGGAGAGCTCCGGCTCAGTTCTGCATGTTACCCCGGTGTGACTAGATGTTTATATTAGGGTTTGTTCACACGCTGCAGAAAATCTGCAACAGATCCCCAGTGTGTGAACATCCCCCGATCTCATGGCCGTATATCCCCCTCTGACTATTGATGCTGTCCTCCTCCTGACAGATGATCCTCCTCTGGGAGTGTGAGCGGAATCCTTCCTCAAAGGCCTGGCTCAATTTTGGCTCCTCCTTTCTCCGTCTTGTTCGCAGACTCCTGAAATGTTCCCGCCAGCGCTTCCTGCGCCATTACTTCGTCAGACGGGCAAATCTTCTTAAATACGCAGACGCCAACCAGTTAGACAAGCTCGCTGACAAACTGAGGAGATTCCTGCAGTGTCCTACTCTGAATCTTTCTCCATACTGTGACCACACCTCCATCTGTTGAGACCACCCCCGAGGAGCATCTCTCCGGATATCTCTCCCTGTGGATATAGTGAAGTGTGTACAGATTACAATGGATAAAGAATGTGATCGTCCAATCGGGGGGGGGGGGGAGGGGGCGCCGAGTCTCCAGTGGTAGAAACATCACTGTCCAGAGATTAAAGACAATGTTCCATAAGTCAAAGAACACTCATCTGCCCCCTACAGGTAACTAGCAGCGTTCCCTCTGACTAGAAGCATGTCCTTGTGAAGAACGCTGACTGACTGCCCTGCCCTACTCCATGGAGGGATCACCTGCCCATCAGGACTAACGGGTTTCACATTGGATGTAAATGATAATCTAGAGGCACTCAGTTCCTCAGGGGCGGAGTTAACCATTAGTGACATCTGTTTCAGGAGACGAGAGTCACAGTGCAGTCATGTGTGTGATGGTCGCGCCCAGAGAATAAAGTCCTCATATATTTACTGTGGATTGTGTGTGTGTGTGTGTGTGTGTGTGTGTGTGTGTGTGTGGGGGGGGGGGTAATCCCTAAATCTCATTGCACATTGCATCCTCCATGACTCCGCCCTAGTAGAAAAAAAAACACGCCTACGTTCCCGAGGTGATATAGAGCCCCGTTATACATTGTATTCTATATGTTATTTACACTTTGTAGGGTCACGTCTAGATGTATCGATTTTTTACCCTGTGCATTGTGATTCTGCCCTGTTACAATAAACTCCACCTTGAACCACCCCCGAGGAGCCGTCACTGTCAAATCCCTAATGCCGTGAATGGAGAGTGGGGGGGTTAAATCTAATTTAGGACGTGGCATAAAAGGGCTGTGAGGAATGAAGGTTTGAGATGTGCCATTTTTCTGTAGGATGTTGTAACACTCACGTTTCAGAAGACAGGAACCCCGGTGGATGTGGCTCTGCTGCAGCTGTGTGGCAGATGACTCGGACCGTACCAGGGAGCGGAGTCTAAGGTGCTGCTGGTTTTCACCAGATGGACATGCTGCGGCAGGCGGCACCCAGGTCTCTACCCCTGGCACAGCTCGACCACACAGGTGGCTGAGGAGATGCGAGGCACAGGAGGGATAAGACAGCTCGTAGTCTGGATAGCAGAAGTTCAAGGCAGGTGGCACAGTAGCGTAGTCAGGAACGTAGCAGGAGGTCAGTAGGCAGGCGGCAAGGAGCAAGGTCAGGTCACGGAGCAAAGGATCAGATACACGGCAAGGCAATGACAGGAATGCTTTCTCTCAGGCTCAAGGCAACAAAGATCCGGCATGGAAGTGAGGAGGGTGAAGGAATTTATCAATGAGCCACAGGTGAAATACACTAATGAGCGCACTGGCCCTTTAAATCTTAAAGCTCGGGCATGCGCGCGCCCCTAGGGGACTGGGACACGTGCGCCGGAGCAGAGAGGCAGAGGCGTGGGCAGGAGAAGCACCAGGTGAGTGACAGACTCGGGCACGTCCCGCAATGCGAGTCCCAGCCCCGCCGGCAGCAGCAGGTAACGGGACCACGCGCTCACGGCCAGCGTGTGCGGCCGGAGCGCATAACATAACAGACGTAGAATGTGTCACATTTCACCGTACGAGCAGTCAGACATCATCAGGGTGTGTGTACATCAGAGGGGGCATCATCACGTCACATAGGGGGCTGGGGCCCCGTTCACATTGGGCCATTCCCTATAGGCAGTGTGAACAATGGCTATGAGGAAGAGTTGGGCCCCCCTGATTTGTTATGGGGCCCCTTTCTTGTAGCCTCCTCTGGTCATTGCGCTATTACTCCCCCCTGCCCAGGCTGTCCTTGGTTGCTCACATCTGTGACCAGGAGGCAGGACATGCAGAGCACAGATTGTCCACCAGGTGTCAGCGCTGCTCCAGGGAATGGCAGCCTCACCCTGTGTATAGTAAAATATTCTGCAGGTATCTTGTTTATTATGTTTTTTCAGTTCCTTGCTCAAGATCTCTGCTTGCTGTCAGTAAATTATTAATTCCAGAATTTTTTTCCATCATGCAGTGATCTCCGCAGTTGTGTGCGCGACACGTCGCGGAGCAGGATGTTTCGCCATTCTGCACGTTCCGTGTCATGGATTGTGGTCTTCCTATGCAGTTTTCCAAACAGTGTGTCTCCAGCTGTTGCAAAACTACAACTCCCAGCATGCCCGGACAGCCAACAGCTGTCCGGGCATGCTGGGAGTTGTAGTTTTGCAACAGCTGGAGACACGCTGTTTTAAAAAAATTAAAAAAAAGCCGCTCTATAGGATTTACTCCATATTGAATGAATATTTTCAGCGTGGCCGGTTTCTTCTTCAGACGCTAATAATCCCCCATCGGTTGTCAAATTGATTGTTTATTTTTAAAGGGGTACTCCACTGGAAAACATTTTTTATTTTAGTCAACTGATTTGTAAATTACTTCTAATAAAAACAATCTTAATACTTCCAGTACTTATCAGCTGCTTTTATGCTCCACAGAAAGTTCTTTTCTTTTTGAATTTCCTGTTTTGCCTGACCACAGTGCTCTCTGCTGACTCCTCTGTCCATTTTAGGAACTGTCCAGTGCAGGAGAGGTTTTCTATGAGGATTTTCTCCTACTCTGGACAGTTCCTGACATGGACAGAGGTGTCAGCAGAGAGCACTGTGATCAGACAGAAAGGAAATTCCAAAAACAAAAGAACTTCCTGTGGATCATACAGCAGCTGATAAGTACTGGAAGGATTAAGATTATCATTATTATTATTTTTTAATAGAAGTAATTTACAAATCAGTTTAACTTTCTGGCACCAGTTGATTAAATTTTTTTTTTCCAAGTGGAGTACCCCTTTAAAGTTCACCCGAAAAAAAAATGGTTTTGGCTAAAATTATTCATTTTCATGAACTATAATATGTATAGGCACCTTAAAGGGGTACTCTGGAGGCAAAAATAAAACAAAAAACTTTGCAAACCAACTGGTGCCAGTAAGTTAAACAGATTTGTAAATGACTTATACGTAAAAATCTTAATCCTTCCAGTACTTATCAGCTGCTATATACTACAGAGGAAGTCGTGTAGTTCTTTCCAGTCTGACCACAGTGCTCTCTGCTGACACCTCTGTCCATGTCAGGAACTGTCCAGAGTAGGAGAAAATCCCCATAGTAAACCTTTCCTGTTCTGGACAGTTCCTGAGATGGACAGAGATGTCAGCAGAGAGCACTGTGGTCAGACAGAAAGGGAATTCAAAAAGAAAATAACTTCCTCTGTAGTATACAGCAGCTGATAAGTACTGGAAGGATTAAGATTTTTAGATAGAAGTAATTTACAAATCTGTTAAACTTTTTGCCACCAGTTGATTTTAATTTTTTCCCCCCCACCGGAGTACCCCTTTAAGTGTGGGGATCTCCCGATCCCCACTGATCAAAACTATTTACATGTTATTGCTACATGTCACCAGTGTTTGTGGGTGGCAGTGCCCACTTAATGGTGATCGGCGATGATCTGTAATAATCTCTGGGGATCTGTAATCACATATGATGATCTCTGGTGATCAGTGATGTATTGTGGTGATTTATGGAGATCTGTGATAATTTGTGGTGATTTGTAATGATCTGCAGCGATCTGTTGAGATTTGTGAATATTTCTCTTAATATGTAATGATCTGTGAATATTTATTGTGATTTCTGGTAAACTGTGGGGATCTGTAGTGATTTATAGAGATCTGTGATTATTTGTAGTGATCTGTGATGATCAGTCATGATTTGAAAAGATCTGTTATGGTTTATAGTGATCTGTCATGGTGAGCAATAATCTGTGGTGATCTGTAATAATTTGATGGGATTAGAAATGTGATGATCTGCGGTGATCTGTAATTATTTGTTGTGATCTGTATGAATTTATAGAGATCTGTAATGATTTGTGGTGATCTGTAATTATTTGTTGTGATCTGTATGAATTTATAGAGATCTGTAATGATCTGTGGTGATCTGCAATGATCTGAGGTGACCTGTAATGATTTGTGGTGATCTGTAATGATCTGAAATGATTTGTGGTGATCTGTAATGATCTGTGGTGATCTATAATGATCTGCAGTGATCTGTAATGATCTGTAATGATTTGTGGTGATCTGTAATGATTTGTGGTGATCTGTAATGATCTGTGGTGATGTGTAATGATCTAAAATGATCTGTAATGATCTAAAATGATCTGTAATGATCTGAGGTGATCTGTCATGATCTGTGGTGATCTGTAATGATCTGCGGTGATCTGTAATGATTTGTGGTGATCTGTATTGATCTGTGGTGATCTGTAATGATCTTTAATGATCTGAGGTGATCTGTAATGGTTTGTGGTGATCTGTAATGATCTGTGGTGATCTGTAATGGTTTGTGGTGATCTGTAATGATCTGTGGTGATCTGTAATGGTTTGTGGTGATCTGTGATGATCTGTGGTGATCTGCAATGATCTATGGTGATCTGTAATGGTTTGTGGTGATCTGTAATGATTTGTTATGATCTGTAATGATTTGTGATGATCTGTAATGATCTGTAATAATTTGTTGGGATCTGTAGTAATTTTTGGTGATCTGTGGTCAGTGTTGTGCACTGCAGCGACTGAAGCAGTGCGACCCAGGAGGACAGAGTCTACTGATATATTATATGACATCACCGCCATCTTTATTATATATGTATATTATATGACATCTCCGCCATCTTTATTATATATATATATATATTATATGACATCACCGCGATCTTTATTATATATATATATTATATGACATCACCGCCATCTTTATTATATATGTATATTATATGACATCTCCGCCATCTTTATTATATATATATATATATTATATGACATCACCGCGATCTTTATTATATATATATTATATGACATCACCGCCATCTTTATTATATATATATATATTATATGACATCACCGCCATCTTTATTATATATATATTACATGACATCACCACCATCTTTACTATATATATTACATGACATCACCGCCATCTTTACTATATATATTACATGACATCACCGCCATCTTTACTATATATATTACATGACATCACCGCCATCTTTACTATAAACATATTATATGACATCACCGCCATCTTTACTATATATATTACATGACATCACCGCCATTTTTACTATATATATATTATATGCCATCACCACCATCTTTATTATATATATATTATATGACAACACCGCCATCTTTAATATATTATATGACATCACCGCCATTTTTACTATATACATATTATATGACATCACCGCCATCTTTACTATATACATATTATGACATCACCGCCATCTTTACTATATACATATTATATGACATCACCGCCATCTTTACTATATACATATTATATGACATCACCGCCATCTTTACTATTATGACATCACCGCCATCTTTACTATATACATATTATATGACATCACTGCCATCTTTACTATATATATATATATTATATGACATCACCGCCATCTTTACTATATATGTGGAAGGTTGGTTTCATACCTGAATTTATGGGAGGGGCCTGGGTAGTATAAATACGTCTACGTGCAGGTTCAGGGGGCACGTCGAACGTCACGCTGTATATCACATGACTGGGGATCAGCTGACGAGCAGGAGTTCCGGTCTTCAGGGTGATGGTAAGCGGCCGGGGCCGGCGATGTCCACTGAAGCCCTCTCTCCGAAGGTAAGCCGGAGCACGGAGGGCACCCTCGGTCAGCCCCGGTTCCAGCACCCCCAGTGTTTTTACCGGGGTCCTCGCCCCTTTTCGCTCCCCGTAGCCAGAGTACAGCTTCTCTCCCCACTCGAGTGGTGCCACGGGGGTGGGGCGCGGGGCCCACTGCCGTCTCGGTGCCTGGCCGGTTCCTCACCTGGGTCTGCGCCGGGTCTCCTCCTCGCGTCCCGTGGCTCCGGGCGGCTTGACCGGCGTCATCCTCGATTGCCCGGCCGCGTGGTGTGGGGGAAACCACGACCGTTACGGTACCCGGCCTGGTTCTTGGGCCGGGCTCTCCTCCTCCTTGCTCCAGGCGGCGGGATCAGCGTCCTCCCCGGTTGCCGGGGGTGGCACCGCCGGGTCATGTAGTGTGCTAGGGGGCGGAGCTAATAACTGGGAAATATCGGGCGGCCGGGTTAGCACACCGGCCTCCCAACAGACGGAGAACCGGCGGCAGCTCTTTATCATTTAAGGGCTCGGCTCCCCGTGGCCACGGGCCGCGGGTATGCCAAGGGGGGAGTCCCCAGCACAACCCCCCCCTTCAGTTCTTACTCCCCAGGTTTTCCCTGCCGTGTTCCGGGTCACCTCGGACCATGTTTAGTAGTGGCTGACGGTTCACGTGGCGGCTATGCACTACAGCCGTTCACAATGTTGTGCCGTACAGTTACTCATAACATTTATACCGCACATCGCTCATAGAATCGCATTCCATACAGTCACTCAGTTGTCATACCTGGCAGTAACCCAGCATTTATACCGTCCGGTCCCTCATAGCGTCCACATCATGCAGACACTCAAAGCATTCATACCGTGCAGTCACTCATAGCATTCATACCGTGCAGTCACTACATGTTACCATACAGTATACACGCATAGATTTTCCTTCAGTATACACTTGTATTTTCTCTACGGTACACAATTGTATTTACCATTCAGTATACACAGTTTCATCTACCATCCAGCATACACGCTTCTATTCACCATACAGTATATACGCTTCTATTCACCATACAGTATATACGCTTCTATTCACCATACAGTATACACGCTTCTATTCACCATACAGTATATACGCTTCTATTCACCATACAGTATAAACGCTTCTATTCACCATACAGTATACACGCTTCTATTCACCATACAGTATATACGCTTCTATTCACCATACAGTATACAGGCTTCTATTCACCATACGGTATACACGCTTCTATTCACCATCCAGCATACACGCTTCTATTCACCATACAGTATACACGCTTCTATTCACCATACAGTATACACGCTTCTATTCACCATCCAGCATACACGCTTCTATTCACCATACAGTATACACGCTTCTATTCACCATCCAGCATACACGCTTCTATTCACCATACAGTATACACGCTTCTATTCACCATACAGTATACACGCTTCTATTCACCATACAGTATATACGCTTCTATTCACCATACAGTATACACGCTTCTATTCACCATACAGTATACACGCTTCTATTCACCATACAGTATATACGCTTCTATTCACCATCCAGCATACACGCTTCTATTCACCATACAGTATACACGCTTCTATTCACCATACAGTATATACGCTTCTATTCACCATACAGTATATACGCTTCTATTCACCATACAGTATACACGCTTCTATTCACCATACGGTATACACGCTTCTATTCACCATACAGTATACACGCTTCTATTCACCATACAGTATACACGCTTCTATTCACCATACAGTATACACGCTTCTATTCACCATACAGTATACACGCTTCTATTCACCATACAGTATACACGCTTCTATTCACCATACAGTATATACGCTTCTATTCACCATCCAGCATACACGCTTCTATTCACCATACGGTATACACGCTTCTATTCACCATACAGTATACACGCTTCTATTCACCATACAGTATACACGCTTCTATTCACCATACAGTATACACGCTTCTATTCACCATACAGTATATACGCTTCTATTCACCATACAGTATACACGCTTCTATTCACCATACAGTATACACGCTTCTATTCACCATACAGTATATACGCTTCTATTCACCATCCAGCATACACGCTTCTATTCACCATACAGTATACACGCTTCTATTCACCATACAGTATACACGCTTCTATTCACCATACAGTATATACGCTTCTATTCACCATACAGTATATACGCTTCTATTCACCATACAGTATACACGCTTCTATTCACCATACGGTATACACGCTTCTATTCACCATACAGTATACACGCTTCTATTCACCATACAGTATACACGCTTCTATTCACCATACAGTATACACGCTTCTATTCACCATACAGTATACACGCTTCTATTCACCATACAGTATACACGCTTCTATTCACCATACAGTATACACGCTTCTATTCACCATACAGTATACACGCTTCTATTCCCCATACAGTATACACGCTTCTATTCCCCATACAGTATACACGCTTCTATTCACCATACAGTATATACGCTTCTATTCACCATACAGTATATACGCTTCTATTCACCATACAGTATATACGCTTCTATTCACCATACAGTATATACGCTTCTATTCACCATACAGTATATACGCTTCTATTCACCATACAGTATATACGCTTCTATTCACCATACAGTATATACGCTTCTATTCACCATACAGTATATACGCTTCTATTCACCATACAGTATATACGCTTCTATTCACCATACAGTATATACGCTTCTATTCACCATACAGTATATACGCTTCTATTCACCATACAGTATATACGCTTCTATTCCCCATACAGTATACACGCTTCTATTCACCATACAGTATATACGCTTCTATTCACCATACAGTATATACGCTTCTATTCACCATACAGTATATACGCTTCTATTCACCATACAGTATATACGCTTCTATTCCCCACACAGTATACACGCTTCTATTCACCATACAGTATACACGCTTCTATTCACCATACAGTATACACGCCTCTATTCACCATACAGTATACACGCTTCTATTCATCATACAGTATACACGCTTCTATTCACCATACAGTATATACGCTTCTATTCACCATACAGTATACACGCTTCTATTCACCATACAGTATAAACGCTTCTATTCACCATACAGTATATACGCTTCTATTCACCATACAGTATACACGCTTCTATTCACCATACAGTATACACGCTTCTATTCACCACACAGTATACACGCTTCTATTCACCATCCAGTATACACGCTTCTATTCACCATACAGTATACACGCTTCTATTCACCACACAGTATACACGCTTCTATTCACCATACAGTATATACGCTTCTATTCACCATACAGTATACACGCTTCTATTCCCCATACAGTATATACGCTTCTATTCACCACACAGTATATACGCTTCTATTCACCATACAGTATATACGCTTCTATTCACCATCCAGTATATACGCTTCTATTCCCCATACAGTATATACGCTTCTATTCACCATACAGTATATACGCTTCTATTCACCATACAGTATACACGCTTCTATTCACCATACAGTATACACGCTTCTATTCACCATACAGTATAAACGCTTCTATTCACCATACAGTATATACGCTTCTATTCACCATACAGTATAAACGCTTCTATTCACCACACAGTATAAACGCTTCTATTCACCATACAGTATATACGCTTCTATTCCCCATACAGTATACACGCTTCTATTCACCACACAGTATAAACGCTTCTATTCCCCATACAGTATACACGCTTCTATTCACCACACAGTATATACGCTTCTATTCACCATACAGTATACACGCTTCTATTCACCATACAGTATATACGCTTCTATTCACCATCCAGCATACACGCTTCTATTCACCATACAGTATACACGCTTCTATTCACCATACAGTATATACGCTTCTATTCACCATACAGTATATACGCTTCTATTCACCATACAGTATACACGCTTCTATTCACCATACGGTATACACGCTTCTATTCACCATACAGTATACACGCTTCTATTCACCATACAGTATACACGCTTCTATTCACCATACAGTATACACGCTTCTATTCACCATACAGTATACACGCTTCTATTCACCATACAGTATACACGCTTCTATTCACCATACAGTATACACGCTTCTATTCACCATACAGTATACACGCTTCTATTCACCATACAGTATACACGCTTCTATTCACCATACAGTATACACGCTTCTATTCACCATACAGTATATACGCTTCTATTCCCCATACAGTATACACGCTTCTATTCACCATACAGTATACACGCTTCTATTCCCCATACAGTATACACGCTTCTATTCCCCATACAGTATACACGCTTCTATTCACCATACAGTATATACGCTTCTATTCACCATACAGTATATACGCTTCTATTCACCATACAGTATATACGCTTCTATTCACCATACAGTATATACGCTTCTATTCACCATACAGTATATACGCTTCTATTCACCATACAGTATATACGCTTCTATTCACCATACAGTATATACGCTTCTATTCACCATACAGTATATACGCTTCTATTCACCATACAGTATATACGCTTCTATTCACCATACAGTATATACGCTTCTATTCACCATACAGTATATACGCTTCTATTCACCATACAGTATATACGCTTCTATTCCCCATACAGTATACACGCTTCTATTCACCATACAGTATATACGCTTCTATTCACCATACAGTATATACGCTTCTATTCACCATACAGTATATACGCTTCTATTCACCATACAGTATATACGCTTCTATTCCCCACACAGTATACACGCTTCTATTCACCATACAGTATACACGCTTCTATTCACCATACAGTATACACGCCTCTATTCACCATACAGTATACACGCTTCTATTCATCATACAGTATACACGCTTCTATTCACCATACAGTATATACGCTTCTATTCACCATACAGTATACACGCTTCTATTCACCATACAGTATACACGCTTCTATTCACCATACAGTATAAACGCTTCTATTCACCATACAGTATATACGCTTCTATTCACCATACAGTATACACGCTTCTATTCACCATACAGTATACACGCTTCTATTCACCATACAGTATACACGCTTCTATTCACCATACAGTATAAACGCTTCTATTCACCATACAGTATATACGCTTCTATTCACCATACAGTATACACGCTTCTATTCACCATACAGTATACACGCTTCTATTCACCACACAGTATACACGCTTCTATTCACCATCCAGTATACACGCTTCTATTCACCATACAGTATACACGCTTCTATTCACCACACAGTATACACGCTTCTATTCACCATACAGTATATACGCTTCTATTCACCATACAGTATACACGCTTCTATTCCCCATACAGTATATACGCTTCTATTCACCACACAGTATATACGCTTCTATTCACCATACAGTATATACGCTTCTATTCACCATCCAGTATATACGCTTCTATTCCCCATACAGTATATACGCTTCTATTCACCATACAGTATATACGCTTCTATTCACCATACAGTATACACGCTTCTATTCACCATACAGTATACACGCTTCTATTCACCATACAGTATAAACGCTTCTATTCACCATACAGTATATACGCTTCTATTCACCATACAGTATAAACGCTTCTATTCACCACACAGTATAAACGCTTCTATTCACCATACAGTATATACGCTTCTATTCCCCATACAGTATACACGCTTCTATTCACCACACAGTATAAACGCTTCTATTCCCCATACAGTATACACGCTTCTATTCACCACACAGTATATACGCTTCTATTCACCATACAGTATATACGCTTCTATTCACCATACAGTATACACGCTTCTATTCACCATACAGTATACACGCTTCTATTCACCATACAGTATACACGCTTCTATTCACCATCCAGTATATACGCTTCTATTCCCCATACAGTATACACGCTTCTATTCACCATCCAGTATATACGCTTCTATTCACCATCCAGTATATACGCTTCTATTCACCATACAGTATATACGCTTCTATTCACCATACAGTATACACGCTTCTATTCACCATACAGTATACACGCTTCTATTCACCATACAGTATACACGCTTCTATTCACCATACAGTATAAACGCTTCTATTCACCATACAGTATACACGCTTCTATTCCCCATACAGTATACACGCTTCTATTCCCCATACAGTATACACGCTTCTATTCACCACACAGTATACACGCTTCTATTCACCATACAGTATATACGCTTCTATTCACCATACAGTATATACGCTTCTATTCACCATACAGTATATACGCTTCTATTCACCATACAGTATATACGATTCTATTCACCATACAGTATATACGCTTCTATTCACCATACAGTATATACGCTTCTATTCACCATACAGTATATACGCTTCTATTCACCATACAGTATATACGCTTCTATTCACCATACAGTATATACGCTTCTATTCACCATACAGTATATACGCTTCTATTCACCATACAGTATACACGCCTCTATTCACCATACAGTATATACACTTCTATTCACCATACAGTATATACGCTTCTATTCACCATACAGTATACACGCTTCTATTCCCCATACAGTATATACGCTTCTATTCACCATACAGTATACACGCTTCTATTCCCCATACAGTATACACGCTTCTATTCACCATACAGTATATACGCTTCTATTCACCATACAGTATATACGCTTCTATTCACCATACAGTATACACGCTTCTATTCCCCATACAGTATATACGCTTCTATTCACCATACAGTATATACGCTTCTATTCACCATACAGTATACACGTTTCTATTCACCATACAGTATACACGCTTCTATTCACCATACAGTATACACGCTTCTATTCACCATCCAGTATACACGCTTCTATTCACCATCCAGTATACACGCTTCTATTCACCATACAGTATACACGCTTCTATTCACCATACAGTATACACGCTTCTATTCACCATACAGTATACACGCTTCTATTCACCATACAGTATACACGCTTCTATTCACCATACAGTATATACGCTTCTATTCACCATACAGTATATACGCTTCTATTCCCCACACAGTATACACGCTTCTATTCACCATCCAGTATACACGCTTCTATTCCCCATACAGTATACAGGCTTCTATTCACCATACAGTATACACGCTTCTATTCACCATACAGTATACACGCTTCTATTCACCATACAGTATACACGCTTCTATTCACCATACAGTATACACGCTTCTATTCACCATACAGTATACACGCTTCTATTCACCACACAGTATACACGCTTCTATTTACCATACAGTATACATGCTTCTATTCACCATACAGTATATACGCTTCTATTCACCATACAGTATACACGCTTCTATTCACCACACAGTATACACGCTTCTATTTACCATACAGTATACATGCTTCTATTCACCATCCAGTATACACGCTTCTATTCACCATAAAGTCTACACTTGTATTTTCCATACGGTTTTTCATACAGTATACACGCTTGTATACACAGTTACATTTACCATACAGTATACATGTTGGTACTCATTATAGAGTATACACGCTGGTATCCGCTATACAGCATGCACGCTGGTTCCAGCCATACAGTGTATACGCTTCTATTCACCATCCAGTATATACGCTTCTATTCACCATCCAGTATATACGCTTCTATTCACCATCCAGTATATACGCTTCTATTCACCATCCAGTATATACGCTTCTATTCACCATACAGTATACACGCTTCTATTCACCATACAGTATACACGCTTCTATTCACCATACAGTATACACGCTTCTATTCCCCATACAGTATATACGCTTCTATTCACCATACAGTATATACGCTTCTATTCACCATACAGTATACACGCTTCTATTCACCATACAGTATACACGCTTCTATTCCCCATACAGTATATACGCTTCTATTCACCATACAGTATATACGCTTCTATTCACCATACAGTATACACGCTTCTACTCACCATCCAGTATACACGCTTCTATTCACCATAAAGTCTACACTTGTATTTTCCATACGGTTTTTCATACAGTATACACGCTTGTATACACAGTTACATTTACCATACAGTATACATGTCGGTACTCATTATAGAGTATACACGCTGGTATCCGCTATACAGCATGCACGCTGGTTCCAGCCATACAGTGTATACGCTGATGTTTATGCAGTATACGCGCTGGTTTTCACCATGTGGTATGCATGCTGGTATTTACCATACAGTATACACATTGGCATTTTTATACAATATTCACGCTGGTAGGTACAATACTGCAGACACGCCAGTATAATTCACACGCTGGTACGTTCCGTTCGGTAGAACACTTGCATTTACATACAGTAGATCATGCTGGTATATTCAGACAGCATTACAAGCTTGCATCTCTATACTGTATACACGTTGTATTTTTTCCATACAGTATACACCCTTGCATTTTTCACACAGTATACATGTTTCTATACAAGGGTAAGGATTACTGTAAAGAGTGCACACCACAAGATCAATATTCATATAAGTAACAAATTTTATTAAGTATCATATAAAGTTTGCAAAAAAGACACAAAAGGGCTAAAATCAATTAAAAGCTCTCAATCGAGCAACCTCTACAACATGGGAGAGGGGCCATGAATCCCCTTCTCACCAAAGTCCCGTCCCTCTGTTATACAATACAATGGCTCAGGCAGTGGTGCTAACTAATAAGATGGTACACGTACAGCATCAATCTATGTCACCAAATAAATAATCCTAACATCAAATGAGAAGAAATACACGGTGTACAAAGAAAAGATAAATAAATACATATCACCAGTGCACAGCAACCACAGAACAAAGGAGCCGAGATGGTAAGTAGCGGGATGGGACCCCTAAGCCCCACGCGTTCCGTCACCGTTTGTGACTTCCTCAGGGGTGTTCACCTGAAATTGGGAGTCTGCATACTTTTTGCTGTGACCTATATCTTTATTATATATATATATAATATAATCCTCTGTATAGTGAATATAGTAATATATAATATAATTGTTATGATTCGGCTAGCTGGATGTGGATCCTCTGTGTCAGAGAGGGATTGGCGTGGACCGTGTCGGTGGACCGGTTCTAGGTTGCTACTGGTTTTCACCAGAGCCCGCCGCAAAGCGGGATGGTCTTGCTGCGGCGGTAGCAACCAGATCGTATCCACCGGCAACGGCTCAACCTCTCTGACTGCTGAGAAGGCGTGGGACAGAAGGACTAGGCAGAGGCAAGGTCAGACGTAGCAGAAGGTCGGGGGCAGGCGGCAAGGTTCGTAGTCAATGGATATAGCAAGAGGTCAGGAACACAGTAATGGCAAACACAATAAACGCTTTCTCCAGGCACAATGGCAACAAGATCCGGCAAGGAAGTGAGGGGGAAGTGAGGTTAAATAGATAGGGAGCAGGTGGAAGCTAATTAGACTGATTGGGCCAGGCACCAATCATTGGTGCACTGGCCCTTTAAATCCTAGAGAGCGGAGCCGCGCACGCCAGGACGTGACAGCCGGGGACCAGGACAGGTGAGTGACTTGGGATGCGATTCGCAAGCAGGCGCTTCCCGCTATGCGAATCGCATCCCCGCCGGCAGAGTCAGTGCAGTGCTCCAGGTCAGCGGGTCTGACCGGGGCGCTGCAGAAAGAGGAACGCTGCGAGCGCTCCGGGGAGGAGCAGGGACCCGGAGCGCTTGGCGTAACAGTACCCCCCCCCCCTTAGGTCTCCCCTTCTTTTTTTCCGGTTGTCGCTCCACCAGGGACGAGGACTTTGGGAGCGATTGTAGAGTCTCCTTCTGGAGGACAGAGAAGTCCTGGGTATACACATCAATGGCAGGCAGTTCAGAAGGAGTGGGAATGGGGAGGGGGGCAGAGGGTGAAGCTTGGTACGGGGCAGAGTGTTACCAGGACGGAGGCTATGACGAAGCAAAGCATAGTCCTGATAGGCCTTGGGGAGACCAGGTGTAGGAGGAGGCACTGAGGCTTGCCAGACGGGACTGGGAGCAGACGTGAGGCATTTTTTGTGGCAAGAAGCACCCCAGCTCTTGATCTCCCCGGTGGTCCAATCAAGGTTAGGAGAGTGGCGCTGGAGCCATGGCAGACCAAGGAGGGCTTCAGAGGTGCAGTTGGGCAAAACAAAAAGTTCAATTTTTCTCGTGATGCAGTCCAATGCTCATGAGCAGGGGTTCTGTGCGGTAACGCACAGTGCAGTCCAATTTCACTCCGTTGACCGAGGAAATGTAGAGCGGCTTGGCGAGACGGGTCACAGGAATGTTGAATTTATTAACAAAAGAGGCCAAAATGAAATTTCCCGCAGAACCAGAGTCCAAGAAGGCTACAGCTGAGGAGGAGGAGTTGGCAGAAGGAGAAATCCGTAGGGGCACAGTGAGACGTGGAGAAGTAGACTTCAGACCAAGAGACGCCACTCCCACGTGAGCTGGGTGCGTGCGTGCATTTCCCAGACGTGGAGGATGAATCGGGCAATCCACCAAGAAATGTTCGGTACAGCGCAGTACAGACATAAATTTTTATCTCTGCGGCGAGTCCTCTCTTCATGGGTCAGGCAAGACCGATCCACTTGCATAGCCTCCTCGGCGGGAGGCACAGGGGTAGATTGCAAAGGATTCCGGGAGAGAGGTGCCCAGAGATCAAGGTCCTTTTCCTGGCGGAGCTCCTGGTGTCTTTCAGAAAAACGCATGTCAATGCGGGTGGCCAAATGGATAAGTTAATGCAGGTTGGCAGGAATTTCTCGTGCGGCCAGCACATCTTTGATGTTACTGGATAGGCCTTTTTTAAAGGTCGCGCAGAGGGCCTCGTTATTCCAAGATAATTAGGAGGCGAGAGTACGAAATTGGATGGCGTATTCGCCTACAGAAGAATTTCCTTGGACCAGGTTCAGCAGGGCAGTCTCGGCAGAGGAAGCTCGGGCTGGTTCCTCGAAGACACTTCGAATCTCAGGGAAAAAGGACTGTACGGAGGCAGTGACAGGATCATTGCAGTCCCAGAGCGGTGTGGCCCATGACAGGGCCTTCCCAGACAGGAGACTGACCACGAAAGCCACCTTTGACCGTTCTGTAGGAAATTGGTCCGACAACATCTCCAAATGTAGGGAACATTGTGACAGGAAACCAAGGCAAAGTCTAGAGTCCCCATCAAATTTGTCCGGCAGGGACAAGCGGAGGCCAGGAGCGGGCACTCGCTGCGGAGGAGGTGCAGGAGCTGGCGGAGGAGATGGTTGCTGCTGTAGCTGTGGCAGAAGTTGCTGTAGCATGGCGGTCAACTGCGACAGCTGCTGTCCTTGTTGGGCGAACTGTTGTCCAAGTTGCTCTATCTGTTGCGACTGCTGGGCGACCACCGTGGTGAGGTCAGCGACAATTGGCAGCGGGACCTCAGCGGGATCCATGGCCGGATCTACTGTTATGATTCGGCTAGCTGGATGTGGATCTTCTGTGTCAGCGAGGGATTGGCGTGGACCGTGTCGGTGGACCGGTTCTAGGTTGCTACTGGTTTTCACCAGAGCCCGCCGCAAAGCGGGATGGTCTTGCTGCGGCGGTAGCAACCAGGTCGTATCCACCGGCAACAGCTCAACCTCGCTGACTGCTGAGAAGGCGTGGGACAGAAGGACTAGGCAGAGGCAAGGTCAGACGTAGCAGAAGGTCGGGGCAGGCGGCAAGGTTCGTAGTCAATGGATATAGCAAGAGGTCAGGAACACAGTAATGGCAAACACAATAAACGCTTTCTCCAGGCACAATGGCAACAAGATCCGGCAAGGAAGTGCAGTAGAAGTGAGGTTATATGAGCAGGGAGCAGGTGAGGCTAATTAGACTGATTGGGCCAGGCACCAATCATTGGTGCACTGGCCCTTTAAATCTCAGAGAGCGGAGCCGCGCGCGCCAGGACGTGACAGCCGGGGACCGGGACAGGTGAGTGACTTGGGATGCGATTTGCGAGCGGGCGCGTCCCGCTAGGCGAATCGCATCCCCGTCGGCAGAGTCAGTGCAGCTCTCCCGGTCAGCGGGTCTGACCGGGGCGCTGCAGAGAGAGGAACGCCGCGAGCGCTCCGGGGAGGAGCAGGGACCCGGAGCGCTCGGCGTAACAATAATCCTCTGTATAGTAATATATAATATAATCCTCTGTATAGTAATATATAATATGATCCTCTGTATAGTGAATATATAATATAATCCTCTGTATAGTGAATATATAATATAATCCTCTGTATAGTGAATATATAATATAATCCTCTGTATAGTGAATATAGTAATATATAATATAAGCCTCTGTATAGTGAATATAGTAATATATAATATAAGCCTCTGTATAGTGAATATAGTAATATATAATATAATCCTCTGTATAGTGAATATAGTAATATATAATATAAGCCTCTGTATAGTGAATATAGTAATATATAATATAAGCCTCTGTATAGTGAATATAGTAATATATAATATAATCCTCTATATAGTGAATATAGTAATATATAATATAATCCTCTGTATAGTGAATATAGTAATATATAATATAATCCTCTGTATAGTGAATATAGTAATATATAATATAATCCTCTGTATAGTAAATATAGTAATATATAATATAATCCTCTGTATAGTGAATATAGTAATATATAATATAATCCTCTGTATAGTGAATATAGTAATATATAATATAATCCTCTGTATAGTGATATATAATATAATCCTCTGTATAGTAAATATAGTAATATATAATATACCGTATTTATCGGGGTATACCACGCACCGGCCTATAACACGCACCCTCATTTTACCAAGGATATTTGGGTAAAAAAAGTTTTTTACCCAAATATCCACGGTAAAATGAGGGTGCGTGTGTGCGCGTGTATACCCCGATACACCCCCAGGAAAGGCAGGGGGAGAGAGGCCGTCGCTGCCCACTTCTCTCCCCCTGCCTTTCCTGGGGTCTAGAGCCCTGCTGTCGGCCCTTCTCACCCCCTGGCTATCGGCGCCGCTGCCCGTTCTGTCCCCCTGACTATCGGTGCCGGCGCAATGGGGCGCCAACAGCCAGGGGGAGAGAAGGGGCAGCGGCACCCATTGCCGGCGCCGCTGCCCCCCCCCCATCCCCGGTGGCATAATTACCTTTTGCCGGGGTCGGGTCCGCGCTGCTGCAGGCCTCCGGCGTGCGTCCCCGGCGTCGTTGCTATGCACGGCGCGGCGGACTGATGTCATGCGCCGTGCAGCGCATAGCAACGACGCCGGGGACGCACGCCGGAGGCCTGAAGCAGCGCAGACCCGACCCCGGCAAAAGGTAATTATGCCACCGGGGATGGGGGGAGGCAATGGGTGCCGCTGCCCCTTCTCTCCCCCTGGCTGTCGGCGCCGCTTCTCTCCCCCTGGCTATCGGCGCCGGCAATGGGGCGCCGGCACCGATAGTCAGGGGGACAGAACGGGCAGCGGCACCGATAGCCAGGGGGTGAGAAGGGCCGGCAGCAGGGCTCTAGACCCCAGGAAAGGCAGGGGGAGAGAAGCGGGCAGCGACGGCCTCTCTCCCCCTGCCTTTCCTGGGGGTGTATCGGGGTATAACACGCACATAGACTTTAGGCTAAAAATTTTTGCCTAAAAAGTGTGTGTTATACGCCGATAAATACGGTAATCCTCTGTATAGTAATATATAATATAATCCTCTGTATAGTGAATATATAATATATAATATAATCCTCTGTATAGTGAATATAGTACTATAGTAATATATAATATAATCCTCTGTATAGTGAATATAGTAATATATAAGATAATCCTCTGTATAGTGAATATAGTAATATATAATATAATCCTCTGTATAGTGAATATAGTAATATATAATATAATCCTCTGTATAGTGATGTATAATATAATCCTCTGTATAGTAATATATAAGATAATCCTCTGTATAGTGAATATAGTAATATATAATATAATCCTCTGTATTGTGAATATAGTAATATATAAGATAATCCTCTGTATAGTGAATATAGTAATATATAATATAATCCTCTGTATAGTAAATATATAATATAATCCTCTGTATAGTGAATATAGTAATATATAATATAATCCTCTGTATAGTGAATATAGTAATATATAATATAATCCTCTGTATAGTGAATATAGTAATATATAATATAATCCTCTGTATAGTGAATATAGTAATATATAATATAATCCTCTGTATAGTGAATATAGTAATATATAATATAATCCTCTGTATAGTGAATATAGTAATATATAATATAATCCTCTGTATAGTGAATAGAGTAATATAGAATATAATCCTCTGTATAGTAATATAGAATATAATCCTCTGTATAGTAATATATAATATAATCCTCTGTATAGTAATATATAATATAATCCTCTGTATAGTAAATATATAATATAATCCTCTGTATAGTAATATATAATATAATCCTCTGTATTGTGAATATAGTAATATATAATATAATCCTCTGTATAGTGAATAGAGTAATATATAATATCATATAATCCTTGTATGTCACAGCCTGTGGTTTGGGGTCACAGTATAGAATGATCTGAGGGGCCCGACCATAGTCACATGACTCCAGATGGCGCTGAACGCTCCCTGAACAGGTGGTGGAGGACATGAAGAGGTTAATGGGCGGCAGGAATGTGAATGGATATTTAATAGGCGCCTGTAAATATCCAGTATGAGCCGATCCCGGTGCGAGAGGTCGGCTGATAATGTCCTAATGTCACTTATCCAAGGAAACCTCCAACCCTCATAAACCAACCGAGTAAAGAGACTTCATCACCGCGCTCTAATGAGACCGCAACATGCGAGTCCGGAACATGCAAGACTAGAATATGCGAGACCGGTCTCATCAGACATGATATTATATACAGGAGCTTCACAGACTGCTGCGGTCTCATCAGACATGATATTATATACAGGGGCTTCACAGACTGCTGCGGTCTCATCAGACATGATATTATATACAGGGGCTTCACAGACTGCTGCGGTCTCATCAGATATGATATTATATAAAGGAGCTTCACAGACTGCTGCGGTCTCATCAGACATGATATTATATACAGGAGCTTCACAGACTGCTGCGGTCTCATCAGACCTGATATTATATACAGGAGCTTCACAGACTGCTGCGGTCTCATCAGACATGATATTATATACAGGAGCTTCACAGACTGCTGCGGTCTCATCAGACATGATATTATATACAGGGGCTTCACAGACTGCTGCGGTCTCATCAGACATGATATTATATACAGGGGCTTCACAGACTGCTGCGGTCTCATCAGACATGATATTATATACAGGAGCTTCACAGACTGCTGCGGTCTCATCAGACATGATATTATATAAAGGAGCTTCACAGACTGCTGCGGTCTCATCAGACATGATATTATATAAAGGAGCTTCACAGACTGCTGCGGTCTCATCAGACATGATATTGTATACAGGAGCTTCACAGACTGCTGCGGTCTCATCAGACATGATATTATATAAAGGAGCTTCACAGACTGCTGCGGTCTCATCAGACATGATATTATATAAAGGAGCTTCACAGACTGCTGTGGTCTCATCAGACCTGATATTATATACAGGAGCTTCACAGACTGCTGCGGTCTCATCAGACATGATATTATATACAGGAGCTTCACAGACTGCTGCGGTCTCATCAGACATTACATTATATACAGGAGCTTCACAGACTGCTGCGGTCCCATGAGACATGATATTATATAAAGGAGCTTCACAGACTGCTGCGGTCTCATCAGACATGATATTATATACAGGAGCTTCACAGACTGCTGCGGTATAATCAGACCTGATATTATATACAGGAGCTTTACAGACTGCTGCGGTCTCATCAGACATTACATTATATACAGGAGCTTCACAGACTGCTGCGGTCTCATCAGACATGATATTATATACAGGAGCTTCACAGACTGCTGCGGTCTCATCAGACATGATATTATGTTCTATGACTCCCACAGATGTCTCTATGTTCTGTGACTCTTGGAGACTTCAACCAAATCTGGCAACCTACCAAACCCTCCCTCCTGCTATATGACTGAGGAGGATAAGAAGTGGCATGTCCTACAGCAGTCTCATCCTGTAGAGACAATCTCCTAATAACATCCATCTTCATCTCTGTGTCGGAGGCTGTTTCTATCTGTGGTCACATCAGTGTCAGAGGCTATTTCTATCCGTGGTCACATCTGTGTTGGAGGCTGTTTCTATCCGTGATCACATCTGTGTGGAGGCTGTTTCTATCCGTGGTCACATCTGTGTCAGAGGCTATTTCTATCCGTGGTCACATCTGTGTGTGGGCTGTTTCTATCCGTGATCACATCTGTGTGGAGGCTGTTTCTATCCGTGGTCACATCTGTGTCAGAGGCTATTTCTATCCGTGGTCACATCTGTGTTGGAGGCTGTTTCTATCCGTGGTCACATCTGTGTGTGGGCTGTTTCTATCCGTGGTCACATCTGTGTGGAGGCTGTTTCTATCCGTGGTCACATCTGTGTGGAGGCTGTTTCTATCCGTGGTCACATCTGTGTTGGAGGCTGTTTCTATCCGTGGTCACATCTGTGTGGAGGCTGTTTCTATCCGTGGTCACATCTGTGTGGAGGCTGTTTCTATCCGTGGTCACATCTGTGTCAGAGGCTATTTCTATCCGTGGTCACATCTGTGTTGGAGGCTGTTTCTATCCGTGGTCACATCTGTGTTGGAGGCTGTTTCTATCCGTGGTCACATCTGTGTGGAGGCTGTTTCTATCCGTGGTCACATCTGTGTGGAGGCTGTTTCTATCCGTGGTCACATCTGTGTGGAGGCTGTTTCTATCTGTGGTCCCATCTGTGTCGGAGGCTGTTTCTATCCGTGGTCACATCTGTGTCGGAGGCTGTTTCCTCCAGCTCTGTCTGTATACTGCTGCTTTCTCTATGGGATCAGTATATATAGTAGTTATACACCTCCCCTCCATCTCGATCTGTATACTGCTGCTATCTCTCTAAAATAAGGATATTCAGCAGTTATACCCCTCCCCTCCAGCTCTATCTGGATACTGCTGCTATCTCTCTGGGATCAGGATATTTTGCAGTTATACCTCTCCCCTCCAGCTCTGCCTGTATACTGCTGCTCTATCTCTATGGGATCAGGATATATAGTAAATATACACCTCCCTTCCAGCTCTATCTGTTTACTGCTGCTATCTCTATGGGATCAGGATATATAGCAGAGCTGGAGGGGAGTTGTTTAACTACTATTTGTGTTCAGGGCTTCACACTCGTGCTCGTGGTTATAGTAATACATACGTACCTGTATGGAAACATTACACTAAACCTAACGGTCAGATTTGTGCCCAATGACCGCGACGGAAGGCACGCCTTTAGTGGGCAAAAATGGACCTGGTAGGAATAAAAAGGGGGCAAAAATAAAACTGTTAGAAAGTGACACACAGTATGCTACCTGACAGACCTGGTGATAATAACCTTGTGGAGCCATGTCTCTTGTAATCAACTACCCTCGAATAAGCAACTTGCCTGGCTAAACCATACCTTCAACTCACAAGCTGCCCACTCAGTGATCTTGGGAGTGACGTCCCGCTGTGATTTACCGATCCTTTCATGGCCATCATGCCTGTAGACATGACCAGTCATGACCAGTCCCTGCGCAACCAACTTACCCATAGACGCTAGGGTTCTGTAAGCGAACCATCATGCCTGTGGACTAAACAGATCCCGTGCACCATCGTGACTATGGTCGTGTCAGATCCTACGCAGCCATTGTTGCTATGGACCTGAGGCTCTTTTATTTTATCTTATTTATTATATTTCCGTTCTTTGCAATCACCTGTGTTTCATGAAATTATTTCTGTGAAAAAACGTGTCCGTGACAATACCTTCGCAGTGTATCCTCCTGCAGGCTGGCAGGTCTGAAGCGTATACAAGCACCTACGTGTCGTGATGTAGTTGCTCGGAAGACATGTCAGTAATAACAATTGTGCAGTGCCCTCCCCTGAAGATGTGGCAGCTAGAACGGGTATACAACAGCCTGTGAAGCGTGATGTTGTTGCTCTGAAGATGTTTCAGTAGCAACAATTACGTAGTGCATCCCTCTGCAGACGTGGCAGGTATAACTGGTATACAACAGCCTATGACTCGAGATGTTATTGCTCTGAAGGTGTGTCAGTAACAATAACCTGCGTGGTGCCTCCCCCTGCAGACGTGGCAGGCATAAAGGGTAAACAACCAACTGTGTCGTAATGTTATTGTTCTGAAGATGTGTCAGTAACAATATCCTACGTGGTGCCTCCCCCTGCAGACATGGCAGACATAACAGGTAAACAACCACCTGCATGTCAAAATATTATTGCTCTGAAGATGTGTCAGTAACAATAACTTGTGTAGTGCCTCCCCTGTAGACGTGGCAGGCATAATGGGTAAACAACCACCTATGTGTCGTATAGTTATAGCTCTGAAGACGTGTCAGTAGCAATTAATTGCATCATACCGACCCCTGCAGACATGGCATGCATAACAGTTAAACAACCACCTCTGTGTCGTATAGTTATTGCTCTGAAGACGTGTCAATAGCAACTAACTGCTTGATACTGACCCCTGCAGACGTGGCAGGCATAACGAGTAAACAACCACCTATGTGTCATATAGTTATTGCTCTGAAGACGTGTCAGTAGCAATTAACTGCATCATACCGACCCCTGCAGACGTGGCAGGCATAACAGGTAAACAACCACCTATGTGTCGTATAGTTATTGCTCAGAAGACGTGTCAGTAGCAGCTAACTGCGTGATATTAACCCCTGCCGACGTGGCAGGCATAAAGGTTAAACAAACACCTATGTGTCGTATAGTTATTGCTTTGAAGACGTGTCAGTAGCAATTACCTGCGTGGTGCCACCCCCATCGGACGTGGCAGGCATAATGGGTAAACAACCATCTGTCTGTCGAGATATTGTTGCTCTGAAGGTGTATCGTGTGTTGGGAAACCACTTACGTGTCATGATGTTATTTGCTGGAGACGTGTCTGCGACAACAACTTATTAAAGAGGCTGACTATCAGATGTCAACGTATAGTGCTAACATGTGATCATGATACTGACGTGGTGACTACCATGGTGCAACTCCAGTAACCTGTATGACCTATCAGCTGCAGGAAACCAGTATAACCATGTGGTGGTGTATGGCCATGATACGAACTGTGTGGTGGCAATGAGTGAGATTGACTTGGTGGCGTACGTAATACCATTAGAAAGTAATAGTATTCGGAACTTCTGGTGAACTAACAGACGTGTGGTAGACACGTGCGTGGTAACAACGTCTATCACATGCACAGGGTGATGGCTACAGTAGTGCAAGTGTACTGTTGAATGTATCGATGTGACGTCAAGAGTATGCCTGTGAATTCTAGCATTGACGTCTGTGTGTAACCTAACTATGCATCATATGTTGTCATGAACGTACGACTGATGCAAGCTAATGACCTGTGTAACATGCTGCGTATGACTGCATAGTGTAAAACAATGTAAATTGCAATCGAACTTACAGTATAGTATTATATCTAAAGTATGTATGCCCTGAGAGAATGCTGTGCAGTTACATAACATGAATACTACAAACCTATAACACAGCATGCTATGAGCGTATGTACCGTGTTACGCTATGATGTCCATGCCGAGATGTGTGAAGTAAGGTATAAGCTATGACCGCGTGTACCGTGTACATGCTGTAGCGTGTGCATGGTATGACTATGAGCGTATGAGCCGTATTCAAGGAGCACCTGTACATTATAATTATGTGAATGTATACAGAGCATAGATGCCAATCACTGTGCATAGTACTACTATGAGTGTGTATGAGCATCCGAACAGCACCGACACCACAGGCGCACAAACACAGGATGTCACAAGCACACATGCAGCACTACTGCCATGGGCATGAAAAACACAAAGCCAGGAGTGCATGCGTAGCACCAACCGCCAAGGATGCATGTGCCACATAATACTATGAACACGTGAACAAAAGAGCGTATGAGCCGTGTAACGCCAAGAATGTGAACAGTGTACATGCTATGAGCGTGGGAATGGTATAATGTCAAAGGGACGCACAGTATCAATGCCACGAGCGAATGACAGTGTGAAAGCTATGAACGTACGACAGTATAAATGCCATGAGCGTAAAGACTGTAACGCCACAACCTATGAACCAGTATGAAACTATGTGTGTGAACCGTCTAAAAGCCCTGAGCGTGTGAAACCCGAACAGTATGAACACTATGAGCATGCGATCAGTATGAATGCCATGAGCATATGCAGAGTATAACTGGCACGAGCGTAACGACAGTATAACTACCATGTCTCACGACCAGTATGAATGCCACAATCATATCAACAGTTTGTTCCATGAGCGAATGAATACCATGAGCACCTAACAATGTAGCCATGACATACACATTGTAAATGCAATGATCGAAAAACCCTGAGCATACGCACAGCATGAATGCCATAAACGGAGCGAGCAATACCAGTGGCATAAGCGTAGAACAGCATGAATACTATGTGTGCCCGCCCAGTGTGTGTTCCACAAGCATATACATGGAATGTTATGAATGTAAGAACGGTGTAAATGCCGTGTATGAACAGCATGAAACAGTGTGGATGTCCTGAACATAAAACAGTATGGATGTCCGGTAAAACAGTATGGATGCGTATGGTATAAACGCCCTGATCATATAGACAGTTCGAATGTCAAGAGCATGAAATGTTATGATTGTGTGTACAGTAAAGCCAAGAGCATATAAACAGTATAAATTCCATAAACGTGAGGACGGTATAAAGCAATGAGCGTGTGAATCGAGTGAAATGCTGTGAGCGTATGAACAGTAAAACGCCATGAGCGTATGAACACTATACAAGCCATAAGTGAAAGAAAGCCATGAGCGTATGAACAGTATAAATGCTGTGAGCGTATGGACAGTGTAAACGCTGTGAGTGTATGAACAGTATGAATGCCATGAATGTATGACCAGTATGAATGCCATCAGACTGTTAAACAATATGACATCATGCCACATGCTTGTAACGGCAATTCGATGAATTTGATTAGTTGTATCCTCTGTTTGTGGTATGCGTCCGTAAGTGTGTGCCCTGATGCGGCTATCTTAGACGGCTTGAGCGTGATGGATTTATTTTATTTATTTATTTATTTTATTTTTCTTAAATTTATTTATTTTTCTTTATCCTGTGTGTGGTATAACTATATCATGATGTATGTATGTGGTATAACTATATCGTGGTGTATATATGTGGTATAACTATATCGTGGTGTATGTATGTGGTATAACTATATCGTGGTGTATATATGTGGTATAACTATATCGTGGTGTATGTATGTGGTATAACTATATCGTGGTGTATATATGTGGTATAACTATATCGTGGTGTATGTATGTGGTATAACTATATCGTGGTGTATGTATGTGGTATAACTATATCGTGGTGTATGTATGTGGTATAACTATATCGTGGTGTATGTATGTGGTATAACTATATCGTGGTGTATGTGTGTGGTATAACTATATCGTGGTGTATGTGTGTGGTATAACTATATCGTGGTGTATGTGTGTGGTATGACTATATCGTGGTGTATGTGTGTGGTATGACTATATCGTGGTGTATGTGTGTGGTATGACTATAACGTGGTGTATGTGTGTGGTATGACTATATCGTGGTGTATGTGTGTGGTATGACTATATCGTGGTGTATGTGTGTGGTATGACTATATCGTGGTGTATGTGTGTGGTATGACTATAACGTGGTGTATGTGTGTGGTATAACTATATCGTGGTGTATGTGTGTGGTATAACTATAACGCGGTGTATGTGTGTGGTATAACTATATCGCGGTGCATGTGTGTGGTATAACTATATCGCGGTGCATGTGTGTGGTATAACTATATCGCGGTGCATGTGTGTGGTATAACTATATCGCGGTGCATGTGTGTGGTATAACTATATCGCGGTGCATGTGTGTGGTATAACTATATCGCGGTGCATGTGTGTGGTATAACTATATCGCGGTGCATGTGTGTGGTATAACTATATCGCGGTGCATGTGTGTGGTATAACTATATCGCGGTGCATGTGTGTGGTATAACTATATCGCGGTGCATGTGTGTGGTATAACTATATCGCGGTGCATGTGTGTGGTATAACTATATCGCGGTGCATGTGTGTGGTATAACTATATCGCGGTGCATGTGTGTGGTATAACTATATCGCGGTGCATGTGTGTGGTATAACTATATCGCGGTGCATGTGTGTGGTATAACTATATCGCGGTGCATGTGTGTGGTATAACTATATCGCGGTGCATGTGTGTGGCATAACTATAACGCGGTGCATGTGTGTGGCATAACTATAACGCGGTGCATGTGTGTGGCATAACTATAACGCGGTGCATGTGTGTGGCATAACTATATCGCGGTGCATGTGTGTGGCATAACTATATCGCGGTGCATGTGTGTGGCATAACTATATCGCGGTGCATGTGTGTGGCATAACTATATCGCGGTGCATGTGTGTGGCATAACTATATCGCGGTGCATGTGTGTGGCATAACTATATCGCGGTGCATGTGTGTGGCATAACTATATCGCGGTGCATGTGTGTGGCATAACTATATCGCGGTGCATGTGTGTGGCATAACTATATCGCGGTGCATGTGTGTGGCATAACTATATCGCGGTGCATGTGTGTGGCATAACTATATCGCGGTGCATGTGTGTGGCATAACTATATCGCGGTGCATGTGTGTGGCATAACTATATCGCGGTGCATGTGTGTGGCATAACTATATCGCGGTGCATGTGTGTGGCATAACTAAATCGCGGTGCATGTGTGTGGTATAACTATATCGCGGTGCATGTATGTGGTATAACTATATCGTGTTGCATGCGTGCAATGATTTGTGTGATGTGTGCACAGCAATTATGTTGAAGCACCCGCGTGGGACATCCGTATCTTGTTATAATTGTCACCGCTACATAAGATTTATGAAGGAACAACTATGTACTGGAGTATGGCGATACGTACGTCAGTTGCCCCCTGCGCTCATCACAGAAATAACACCAACACACGCTATGAGTGAATGCACGGCAAATGCCAACAGTGAACAAATGGTGTAATGCTGTGGAGGAACTGACAGAAAATGCTATGCATGAACGCAGCACTGCCCAGAGCATGCAACAATGCTGGAGAATGCATAGTATAAATGCACGCACAAACGCTCTGAGAATACATAGTATAGATGTACACAATGCATGATGATAGTCAGATGATATGATAAATGCATTAACCCCTGAGCAGAAAGCGATATAATGTAAATTAGCTTAAGCAGATGAAGCCTGAAAATGAACCGGGCGGACTGTATGAAATGAAACTAAGGGATTGACCGTATTTATACAAAATTCAAAACGACATATCAGGAGAGATGGGAGAGAACTAGGTTTGAGAGGAGGGGGAATCCCAGAGTGCCGTGACTTGTAGCGTGGCCCCACAAACCGTAACAACGCCAAAGACATCCACTGTGACCCTAAGGATTCCCCGCCTCCCAATCATCTATGAACAGGGGGGGGGGTAGGCTGAATGCAGAGTAAGTGAATAGGTTAGCTGTGGAATTGCCTGGCTGGCCAACAACCCTGCACTGCTCCAGCCCCTCCCTCCTGACACCTCGTGGCGTGGCTCGAGCTGGCATCCCCCTGTGAGAAGGAACGGCCCGTACTTAGTTTGCGCCGCGTGACGCTAGCCGGCCATTTACAAAAGTGCGGCACATGATTAACCAGGACCGGGCTGATCAGGGGTCCCCTCCGTCTCCAGCTTACCTCCGGAGCCGAGGATAAGGAAGCTACACAACCCCCCGATCAGTCCCGGCCACTTACCCTTCTCTCGCTGCCGCTCACGCTGACTATCGGTTCCAATCAGCTGACTCGACTAGTCAGCAGACCGGCTGGCAGTGAAGAACCCGTGGCGTCCGGAGAACATCCCGAACGCCCCTCCCGTAGGAGCAGGGGCATTATATACCACCTACCTACCTACCTCTACTAGACGCCCCGCCTAGACACGTGTGTGTGTGTGTGTGTGTGGGGGGGGGGGGGGGTGGCAGGTGGCGGCGATACTCCCGTCCCTCACACAAATTCAGCCAATAGGCTTCCCGCATATCCCAATCCCATAGAGATTGCAGCAGCAGTATACAGATAGAGCTGGAGGGGAGGTGTATAACTACTATATATATATATATACTGATCACATAGAGATAGCAGCAGTATACAGATAGGGCAGGAGGGGAGACATATAACTACTATATATCCTGATCCCATAGAAATAGCAGCAGAAGTATATAGATAGATCTGTATACTTCTGCTGCTATCTCTATGGGATCAGGATATATAATAGTTATGTCTCCCCTCCTGCTCTCTGTATACTGCTGCTATCTCTATGGGATCAGGATATATAGTAGTTATACACCTCACCTCCAGCTCTATCTATATACTGCTGCTGCTATCTCTATGGGATCAGGATATATAGTAGTTACACAACTCCCCTCCAGCTCTATCTGTCTACTGCTGCTATCTCTATGGGATCAGAATATATAATAGTCATACACCTCCCCTCCAGCTCTATCTGTATATTGCTGCTGCTATCTCTATGGGATCAGGATATATTATAGTTATACCCCTCCCCTCCAGCTCTATCTGTATACTGCTGCTATCTCTATGGGATCAGGATATAAAGTAGTTATACAACTCCCCTCCAGTTCTATCTGTATACTGCTGCTGCTATCTCTATGGGATCAGGAAATATAATAGTTATACACCTCCCCTCCAGCTCTATCTGAATACTGCTGCTATCTCTATGGGATCAGGATATATAATAGTTATACCCCTCCCCTCCAGCTCTACCTGTATACTGCTGCTATCTCTATGGGATTAGGATATATAGTAGTTATACAACTCCCCTCCAGTTCTATCTGTATACTGCTGCTGCTATCTCTATGGGATCAAGAAATATAATAGTTATACACCTCCCCTCCAGCTCTATCTGAATACTGCTGCTATCTATGGGATCAGGATATATAATAGCTATACCCCTCCCCTTCAGCTCTATCTGTATACTGCTGCTATCTCTATGGAATCAGGATATATAATAGCTATACCCCTCCCCTCCAGCTCTATCTGTATACTGCTGCTATCTCTATGGGATCAGGATATATAATAGTTAACACCGCCCCTCCTCTATTTTAAAGCGATTACAGTAAAAACAGGCAAAACTTTGTCAAAAATCCAGTACAAAAGCAACGTGTGAACATCATCTGATGACTCTTCATGAAGCAGCTTCGTTGTGGATATAAGACAATATTTCTCTAATAGAAACTGAATAGGAAATCTCCCCTGCAGATCAATATCGTTGTGGAAATATTCTGGAACATTCCCTCGCCTGTAACCACAGCATGTTCTCTGCACGGCATAAAGGTGCGCGAGCTGCAAGACATTATGGTGCCAGCTGCATGACTTCATGGTGCCAGCTGCAGGACTTCATGGTGCCAGCTGAAGGACATTATGGTGCAAGCTGCAGGACATCATAGAGCCAGCTGCAGGACATCATGGAGCTAGCTGCATGACATTATGGTGCCAGCTGCAGGACATTATGGTGCCAGCTGCAGGACATCATGGTGCCAGCTGCAGGACATTATGATGCCAGCTGCAGGACATCATGGTGCGAGCTGCAGAACTTCCTGGTGCAAGCTGCAGGATATCATGGAGCCAGCTGGAGGACATCACGGAGCCATCTGCAGGACATCATGGAGCCAACTGCAGGACATCATGGTGCCAGCTGCAGGACATTATGATGCCAGCTGCAGGACATCATGGTGCGAGCTGCAGAACTTCACAGAGCCATCTGCAGGACATCACGGAGCCAGCTGCAGGACTTCATGGTGCCAGCTGCAGGACTTCATGGTGCCAGCTGAAGGACATCATGGTGCCAGCTGAAGGACATCACGGTGCCAGCTGCAGGACATCACGGAGCCATCTGCAGGACATCACGGAGCCAGCTGCAAGACATCATGGAGCCAGCTGCAGGACATCATGGAGCCAGCTGCAGGACATCATGGAGCCATCTGCAGGACATAATGGAGCCAGCTGCAGGACATCATGGAACCAGCTGCATGACATTATGGTGCCAGCTGCAGGACATCATGGTGCCAGCTGCAGGAAATTATGATGCCAGCTGCAGGACATCATGGTGCGAGCTGCAGAACGTCCTGGTGCAAGCTGCAGGATATCATGGAGCCAGCTGGAGGACATCACGGAGCCATGTGCAGGACATCATGGAGCCAGCTGCAAGACATCATGGAGCCAGCTGCAGGACATCATGGAGCCAGTTGCAGGACATCATGTAGCCAGCTGCAGGACATCATGGCGCGAGCCGCAGAACTTCATGGTGCGAGCTGCAGGACTTCATGGTGCAAGCTGCAGGACATCATGGAACCAGCTGCAGGACATCATGGAGCCAGCTGCAGGACATCATAGAACCAGCTGCAGGACATCATGGAGCCAGCTGCAGGACATCATGGTGCAAGCTGCAGGACATCATGGTGCAAGCTGCAGGACATCACAGAGCCATCTGCAGGACATCACGGAGCTAGCTGCATGACATTATGGTGCCAGCTGCAGGACTTCATGGTGCCAGCTGCAGGACTTCATGGTGCCAGCTGAAGGACATCACGGTGCCAGCTGAAGGACATCACGGAGCCAGCTGCAAGACATCATGGAGCCAGCTGCAGGACATCATGGAGCCAGATGCAGGACATCATGGAGCCATCTGCAGGACATCATGAAGCCAGCTGCAGGACATTATGGAACCAGCTGCAGGACATCATGGAACCAGCTACATGACATTATGGTGCCAGCTGCAGGACATCATGAAACCAGCTGCAGGACATCATGGAGCCAGCTTCAGGACATCATTGAGCCAGCTGCAGGACATCATGGAGCCCACTGCAGGACATCACGGAGCCATCTGCAGGACATCATGGAGCCAGCTGCAGGACATCATGGTGCCAGCTGCAGGACATTATGATGCCAGCTGCAGGACATCATGGTGCGCGCCGCAGAACTTCATGGTGCAAGCTGCAGGACATCATGTAGCCAGCTGCAGGACATCATAGAACCAGCTGCAGGACATCATGGAGCCAGCTGTAGGACATCATGGTGCAAGCTGAATAGGTTAGCTGTGGAATTGCCTGGCTGGCCAACAACCCTGCACTGCTCCAGCCCCTCCCTCCTGACACCTCGTGGCGTGGCTCGAGCTGGCATCCCCCTGTGAGAAGGAACGGCCCGTACTTAGTTTGCGCCGCGTGACGCTAGCCGGCCATTTACAAAAGTGCGGCACATGATTAACCAGGACCGGGCTGATCAGGGGTCCCCTCCGTCTCCAGCTTACCTCCGGAGCCGAGGATAAGGAAGCTACACAACCCCCCGATCAGTCCCGGCCACTTACCCTTCTCTCGCTGCCGCTCACGCTGACTATCGGTTCCAATCAGCTGACTCGAATAGTCAGCAGACCGGCTGGCAGTGAAGGACCCGTGGCGTCCGGAGAACATCCCGAACGCCCCTCCCGTAGGAGCAGGGGCATTATATACCACCTACCTACCTACCTCTACTAGACGCCCCGCCTAGACACGTGTGTGTGTGTGTGTGTGTGGGGGGGGGGGGGTGGCAGGTGGCGGCGATACTCCCGTCCCTCACACAAATTCAGCCAATAGGCTTCCCGCATATCCCAATCCCATAGAGATTGCAGCAGCAGTATACAGATAGAGCTGGAGGGGAGGTGTATAACTACTATATATATATATATATATACTGATCACATAGAGATAGCAGCAGTATACAGATAGGGCAGGAGGGGAGACATATAACTACTATATATCCTGATCCCATAGAAATAGCAGCAGAAGTATATAGATAGATCTGTATACTTCTGCTGCTTTCTCTATGGGATCAGGATATATAATAGTTATGTCTCCCCTCCTGCTCTCTGTATACTGCTGCTATCTCTATGGGATCAGGATATATAGTAGTTATACACCTCACCTCCAGCTCTATCTATATACTGCTGCTGCTATCTCTATGGGATCAGGATATATAGTAGTTACACAACTCCCCTCCAGCTCTATCTGTCTACTGCTGCTATCTCTATGGGATCAGAATATATAATAGTCATACACCTCCCCTCCAGCTCTATCTGTATATTGCTGCTGCTATCTCTATGGGATCAGGATATATTATAGTTATACCCCTCCCCTCCAGCTCTATCTGTATACTGCTGCTATCTCTATGGGATCAGGATATAAAGTAGTTATACAACTCCCCTCCAGTTCTATCTGTATACTGCTGCTGCTATCTCTATGGGATCAGGAAATATAATAGTTATACACCTCCCCTCCAGCTCTATCTGAATACTGCTGCTATCTCTATGGGATCAGGATATATAATAGTTATACCCCTCCCCTCCAGCTCTACCTGTATACTGCTGCTATCTCTATGGGATCAGGATATATAGTAGTTATACAACTCCCCTCCAGTTCTATCTGTATACTGCTGCTGCTATCTCTATGGGATCAAGAAATATAATAGTTATACACCTCCCCTCCAGCTCTATCTGAATACTGCTGCTATCTATGGGATCAGGATATATAATAGCTATACCCCTCCCCTTCAGCTCTATCTGTATACTGCTGCTATCTCTATGGAATCAGGATATATAATAGCTATACCCCTCCCCTCCAGCTCTATCTGTATACTGCTGCTATCTCTATGGGATCAGGATATATAATAGTTAACACCGCCCCTCCTCTATTTTAAAGCGATTACAGTAAAAACAGGCAAAACTTTGTCAAAAATCCAGTACAAAAGCAACGTGTGAACATCATCTGATGACTCTTCATGAAGCAGCTTCGTTGTGGATATAAGACAATATTTCTCTAATAGAAACTGAATAGGAAATCTCCCCTGCAGATCAATATCGTTGTGGAAATATTCTGGAACATTCCCTCGCCTGTAACCACAGCATGTTCTCTGCACGGCATAAAGGTGCGCGAGCTGCAAGACATTATGGTGCCAGCTGCATGACTTCATGGTGCCAGCTGCAGGACTTCATGGTGCCAGCTGAAGGACATTATGGTGCAAGCTGCAGGACATCATAGAGCCAGCTGCAGGACATCATGGAGCTAGCTGCATGACATTATGGTGCCAGCTGCAGGACATTATGGTGCCAGCTGCAGGACATCATGGTGCCAGCTGCAGGACATTATGATGCCAGCTGCAGGACATCATGGTGCGAGCTGCAGAACTTCCTGGTGCAAGCTGCAGGATATCATGGAGCCAGCTGGAGGACATCACGGAGCCAGCTGCAGGACATCATGGAGCCAACTGCAGGACATCATGGTGCCAGCTGCAGGACATTATGATGCCAGCTGCAGGACATCATGGTGCGAGCTGCAGAACTTCACAGAGCCATCTGCAGGACATCACGGAGCCAGCTGCAGGACTTCATGGTGCCAGCTGCAGGACTTCATGGTGCCAGCTGAAGGACATCATGGTGCCAGCTGAAGGACATCACGGTGCCAGCTGCAGGACATCACGGAGCCATCTGCAGGACATCACGGAGCCAGCTGCAAGACATCATGGAGCCAGCTGCAGGACATCATGGAGCCAGCTGCAGGACATCATGGAGCCATCTGCAGGACATAATGGAGCCAGCTGCAGGACATCATGGAACCAGCTGCATGACATTATGGTGCCAGCTGCAGGACATCATGGTGCCAGCTGCAGGAAATTATGATGCCAGCTGCAGGACATCATGGTGCGAGCTGCAGAACGTCCTGGTGCAAGCTGCAGGATATCATGGAGCCAGCTGGAGGACATCACGGAGCCATGTGCAGGACATCATGGAGCCAGCTGCAAGACATCATGGAGCCAGCTGCAGGACATCATGGAGCCAGTTGCAGGACATCATGTAGCCAGCTGCAGGACATCATGGCGCGAGCCGCAGAACTTCATGGTGCGAGCTGCAGGACTTCATGGTGCAAGCTGCAGGACATCATGGAACCAGCTGCAGGACATCATGGAGCCAGCTGCAGGACATCATAGAACCAGCTGCAGGACATCATGGAGCCAGCTGCAGGACATCATGGTGCAAGCTGCAGGACATCATGGTGCAAGCTGCAGGACATCACAGAGCCATCTGCAGGACATCACGGAGCTAGCTGCATGACATTATGGTGCCAGCTGCAGGACTTCATGGTGCCAGCTGCAGGACTTCATGGTGCCAGCTGAAGGACATCACGGTGCCAGCTGAAGGACATCACGGAGCCAGCTGCAAGACATCATGGAGCCAGCTGCAGGACATCATGGAGCCAGCTGCAGGACATCATGGAGCCATCTGCAGGACATAATGGAGCCAGCTGCAGGACATCATGGAACCAGCTGCATGACATTATGGTGCCAGCTGCAGGACATCATGGTGCCAGCTGCAGGAAATTATGATGCCAGCTGCAGGACATCATGGTGCGAGCTGCAGAACGTCCTGGTGCAAGCTGCAGGATATCATGGAGCCAGCTGGAGGACATCACGGAGCCATGTGCAGGACATCATGGAGCCAGCTGCAAGACATCATGGAGCCAGCTGCAGGACATCATGGAGCCAGTTGCAGGACATCATGTAGCCAGCTGCAGGACATCATGGCGCGAGCCGCAGAACTTCATGGTGCGAGCTGCAGGACTTCATGGTGCAAGCTGCAGGACATCATGGAACCAGCTGCAGGACATCATGGAGCCAGCTGCAGGACATCATAGAACCAGCTGCAGGACATCATGGAGCCAGCTGCAGGACATCATGGTGCAAGCTGCAGGACATCATGGTGCAAGCTGCAGGACATCACAGAGCCATCTGCAGGACATCACGGAGCTAGCTGCATGACATTATGGTGCCAGCTGCAGGACTTCATGGTGCCAGCTGCAGGACTTCATGGTGCCAGCTGAAGGACATCACGGTGCCAGCTGAAGGACATCACGGAGCCAGCTGCAAGACATCATGGAGCCAGCTGCAGGGCATCATGGAGCCAGATGCAGGACATCATGGAGCCATCTGCAGGACATCATGAAGCCAGCTGCAGGACATTATGGAACCAGCTGCAGGACATCATGGAACCAGCTACATGACATTATGGTGCCAGCTGCAGGACATCATGAAACCAGCTGCAGGACATCATGGAGCCAGCTTCAGGACATCATTGAGCCAGCTGCAGGACATCATGGAGCCCACTGCAGGACATCACGGAGCCATCTGCAGGACATCATGGAGCCAGCTGCAGGACATCATGGTGCCAGCTGCAGGACATTATGATGCCAGCTGCAGGACATCATGGTGCGCGCCGCAGAACTTCATGGTGCAAGCTGCAGGACTTCATGGTGCAAGCTGCAGGACATCATGTAGCCAGCTGCAGGACATCATAGAACCAGCTGCAGGACATCATGGAGCCAGCTGTAGGACATCATGGTGCAAGCTGCAGGACATCATGGTGCAAGCTGCAGGACATCACAGAGCCATCTGCAGGACATCACGGAGCCAGCTGCATGACATTATGGTGCCAGCTGCAGGACTTCATGGTGCCAGCTGCAGGACTTCATGGTGCCAGCTGAAGGACATCACGGTTCCAGCTGCAGGACATCATGGTTCCAGCTGCAGGACATCACGGAGCCATCTGCAGGACATCACGGAGACAGCTGCAAGACATCATGGAGCCAGCTGCAGGACATCATGGAGCCAGCTGCAGGACATCATGGAGCCAGCTGCAGGACATCATGGAACCAGCTGCAGGACATCATGGAACCAGCTGCAGGACATCATGGAACCAGCTGCAGGACATCATTGAGCCAGCTGCAGGACATCATGGTGCAAGCTGCTGGACATCACGGAGCCATCTGCAGGACATCATGGAGCCAGCTGCATGACATTACGGTGCCAGCTGCAGGACATCATGGAGCCAGCTTCAGGACATCATTAAGCCAGCTGCAGGACATCATGGAGCCCACTGCAGGACATCATGGAGCCATCTGCAGGACATCATTGAGCCAGCTGCATGACATAATGGTGCCAGCTGCAGGACATCACGGAGCCATCTGCAGGACATCATGGAGCCAGCTGCATGACATTACGGTGCCAGCTGCAGGACATCATGGTGCAAGCTGCGGGACATCATGGTGCCAGCTGCAGGACATCATGGTGCGAGCTGCAGGACATCATGGTGCCAGCTGCAGGACATTATGATGCCAGCTGCAGGATATCATGGTGCGAGCTGCAGAACTTCCTGGTGCAAGCTGCAGGACATCCTCTCTCTCTCTGCATCATTGCTCTCCTCTCTCTCTGCACCATTGCTCTCCTCTCTCTCAGCACCATTGCTCTCCTCTCTCTCAGCACCATTGCTCTCCACTCTCTCTGCATTGCTCTCCTCGTTCTCTGCATTGCTGCTGTCCCTTTATCTCTCTACATCTTTGCTCTCTCTTCATCATTGTTGCTCTTCTCTCTCTCTACCAGATTCTCTCCCCTCTCTGTGCACCATCGCTCTACTTGTTCTCTGCATTGCTGTCCTCTATCTACATTGTTGCTCTCCTCGTTCTCTGCATTGCTCTCCTCTATCTACATTGTTGCTCTCCTCGTTCTCTGCATCACTCTCCTCATTCTCTGCATTGCTCTCCTCTATCTACATTGTTGCTATCCTCGTTCTCTGCATTGCTGCTGTCCGTTTGCTGCTGCTGGAGCTGCATTCAGTGCTGAGTCTGTCTTCTTGTTATTGCAGAATCAGTGAATCTTCCAGTAATTTTACCGCAATCCCTCTGTATTTGGCAGGGATCACAACAGCATTGCCTTCCACTCAGCTCAGTGATGTAAAAGCAATTAGGCACCCAGGGGGCCGCGTCTCTGCTGAGCTCAGTAATGTGTAGACAAGAAGCACATGGAAACCCCGGCAGGGAAATGTCCTAACACTGCACCAGTCCAATAACTACCCCCTTATACTATATAGAAGCCATATCTGCTGCTATTTATTACCTGCTCCTCATATATCAGCAACTGATCTCACTGAACCGTGTATAAGTAACATCCTCCCTCAGGAGCTTACAATCTCCCTCTATATAGGAGACCTCTGCTTGTAATCGGGATGTCTTGGGCATTGGGGTGGTTTGTTGGTGATATCTGATGCAGATGGAGAGGAGCCTGGGCAGGGGTGTAGCTATAGGGGGTGCAGAAGTAGCAGTCGCACTGGGGCCCTGGTGCCTTTGGGGGCCCCAAAGTGCATCTGCCCCATAAGAAACCAGTGTTATAATTGACGCAGGGGACCCTGTTGCAGATTTTGCATCGGGGCCTAAAAGCTACAAGTTACGTCTCTGACCCTGGGGTGATGTCAGAAATTCAGTGCTATTCAGAGGCGTCAACTGCATTGCAGTAAGAGCAAAAGCCTGGACCCAAGAAAAGTAAAGATTAGTCCTGGAATTTGGGTGATTTCTCCAAAGACACCTGGGAGACAACTTGTCATTGTCACAATCTCCAGACTTATTGTGTGAGAACAGACCGAACCTATTCATGAAGGATGTTACAGACTGTTTGTGAAAATGTTTTAGGGTGGAGAGGGCTTCTCTGTGGGAATTCTCCTGTAAGGGTATGTTCACACGAGCGGATTTTTGCAGCCTATTTCGCTGCGGATCCACTGGTGAAGCCCGCTCTATGCTGTCTTTACAAGTGCTTGCTCGTAGCGGCAATACGCCGCTATGAGAAGACACACTGCGATGTGCGAGTCGCAGTATACTCGCACATCGCGGGAGATCTCAGCCTAGCTCAGAGCAGGGAGAGTGGCCGCGATGTGCGAGTACGCCGCGCACATTGTTGCAGGGTGTCTGCTCGTCGCGGTGTATTGCCGCTATGAGCAGGCACATGGAAAGACAGCATAGAGCGGGCCTTCACCAGCGGATCCGCAGTGCAAAATATGCTGTAAATCCGCTCGTGTGAACGTACCCTAAGGAATGGTTTCTGCACGTCTTCCAAGACTATGAGGAAGGAGGATGACCGAAAGAACTAAGAACACTTACACCTCCATGTATCTGAAGGGGATCCACAGATGGTATAACGCTGGGGTGGGGTGGGGGTGGACCCTGTCCCCTTCTGGCACCCCGGCCACCAAAGGAGGATGACTGAAAGAACTTAGAACACTTAGGCTAGGTTTACACTACAGAATTCAGCCTGCAATTCCCCTTTGAATTTGCAGACAGAAATTCTGCTTACTAAAATGTACATGCGAGTCAATGGGTTTTCCATGCACCCAGTCACACTTCGGAATTTTTGAAGCAGAAGTTTTACGTTCAAATTTCTGGCTGAAGAATGGTGCTCTTTCTTCAGGGGGATTTTCGCCTAGAATCCCATTGACTTCAGATTTTTACCCAACGCGGAATGGAGACAGAGTGGAAGCGGATTGCAGGCGATATTTCCGTACGGAGTTTAGTTAGAATTTTAACCTGGTTCTGGTCATGTGACCAAATGGTCCAAAAGGGGCTGAACTTTGATCCTTAGTGCACTCCCACTGTTTTCTGCTTCAAATTTCTATTTTGAATTGGGGGCAGAAAATCCGTCTGGAATAGGGGTGGAAATGACAAAACTCCGCCTGCAACAGAAAATAGACTTTGGAGGTGGAGATTACTATATCAAACTTTTGCAAGCAGACAGGCGGAATTTCAGTAGCGTGAAGCTACCCTTAGGCCAACGGGATTCCGGACACCAAAAGAGGATGACTGAGAGAACACTTATGCTTCCCTGTATCTGAAGGGGATCCACAGACGGGATCTGGGTACATGGTTGATCAGGAATCCGATAGACTCAATTCTGGAAACTTTGTCTTAACCAAGTAATGGTTTAATCTTTGTTCTTTGTTCCTGGATTCCGGATGAATTCCACAGAAGTTCCGGGATATTGTAGCTTCATGCTGCGTCCATGATGAAATGTGGAGCACAGGAGATCTGAGGAGGAAGATGGTCCCCGGGTGGAGCGCAGCCATGTGGTGGAGATAACGGAGCGCTCCTTACTTTACCGCCTTTTTAATACAGATCAGTTGGGTGGGGACCTTCGTAGGTCGCCCTAATTTTGCCATTTTGAGTGGAGTAGATCTATGGGACCTTCATAATATGGAGTTGTGCACTTTATTCCTAACTACAGTAAAGTATCTTCCATAGATGGACATTAGATCCTGGACCCTGAAATGAGCCCTAAATCCAGTGATCAGTTTTCTGGGGATCCGTTCGAGTGTCCATCCACGTTAGGTGATAAAATCTAGGGATCAGAGCGACTTGTAGCAAGGCCTGGTCATCGGGGCTCGACTAGCCAGGATTTCATTGCCGAACTTGTGAAAAGTTTTTTCATGGAGAGTATACGGAGAGTATATGGAGAGTATACGGAGAGTATACAGAGAACGGTGCGACTGAGGACAAACCTCCAGAAATAAGAAATAACTCCGAAAGGGGTCAGAGGAGGATGTCAGGAGTCGTTCTGATGAACAGTCAGGAAACTGGAGCTGAATATAATGATGGGGTCGGGTTATTAACGTATTAGGACCCACAACTCCCCGCACCTCAGCACGGGTGACCTACAACAGCAGAGAACCAGCTCCATTGTGTTTAACCCCTTAACGACAATGAACGTAAATGTACGTCATGGTGACATGGTACTTAACGCGGCGGTGCGGTGCTCACGTCATGCGCGGCAGGTCCCGGTTGCTATCAGCAGCCAGGGACCCGCCAGTAATGGCGCACATCCGCGATCGCACGGATGTCCGCCATTAACCCCTCAGATGCCGTGATCAATACAGATCACGGTATTTGCGGCAGTGCGGTACTTTGAATGGATGATTGGATCGCCTGCAGCGCTGACGCAGCGATCCGATCATCCAGCATGGCGGCCGGAGGTCCCCTCACCTGGCTCCAGCCATCTCCCGGGGTCTTCTGCTCTGGTCTGAGATCGAGCAGAAGATCACCAATAACACTGATCAATGCTATGTCCTATACATAGCACTGAACAGTATTAGAAATCAAAGGATTGCCATGAATAGTCCCCTATGGGGACATAAAAAGTGTAACAAAAAAAGTAACAAATGTAAAATAAAAAAGTAAAAAAATTTGAAAAATCCTCTCCCCCCCAAAAAAAACAAAAAACGACAGTTTTTCCCATTTTACCCCCCAAAAAGCGTAAAAAATAATTAATACACATATTTGGTATCGCCGCATGCGTAAAAGTCTGAACTATTAAAATATATTGTTAATTATCCCGTACAGTGAACGGCGTAAACGTAATTTTTATTTATTTTTTAAAGTCCAAAATTGCTGCTTTTTTTGTCACATTTTATTAAAAAAAACATTTTATAAAAATGTATAAAAAGTAAAACCTAAGCAAAAGTGGTACTGATAAAAACTAAAGATCATGGTGCAAAAAATGAGCCCTCATATCGCCCCATATACAGAAAAATTAGAAAGTTATAGGTGGTGAAAAGAGGGCAATTTCAAACATACTAATTTTGTTTAAATGGTTTGAGATTTTTTTTTAAGTGGTACAATTATAGAAAAGTATGTAATCATGGGGATCATTTTAATCGTATTGACCTACAGAATAAAGAAAACATGTAATTTTTACCGGAAAGTGTACAGTGTGAAAACAAAACCTTCCAAAATTTGCTAAATTGCGGATTTCTTTTCAATTTTCCCACATAAATAATATTTGTTTGGTTGCACCGTAGATTTTATAGTAAAATAAGTGATGTAATTACAAAGTACAATTGGTGACGCAAAAAACAAGCCCTCATATGGGTCTGTGGATGGAAATATAAGAGAGTTCTGATTTTTAGAAGGCGAGGAGGAAAAAACAAAAATACTAAATAAAATTGGTCTGGTCCTTAAGGCCAAAATGGGCCTGGTCCTTGAGGGGTTAAAGTGGTACTCCGGTGGAAAACTTTTAATTTTTTAATTTTTTTTTTACAAATGAACTGGTACCAAAAACTTCTACAGATTTGTAAATTACTTCTATGTAAAAATATTAACCCTTCCAGTACTTATCAGCTGCTGTATGCTCCACAGGAAGTTGTGTAGTTCTTTCCAGTCTGACCACAGTGCTCTCTGCTGACACCTCTGTCCATGTCAGGAACTGTCCAAAGTAGGAGAGGTTTGCTATGGGGATTTTCTCCTGCTCAAGGAGGACAAATGTTTATTCCAGGTCAACAAGGAAGACGCTAGGCCAGGAGTATCTAGTGAATGGAGTATCTAACCATGGCGCCTATATACGGTAGCCTCCTCCTCTCTCTGAAGATTAGAAAGACATTTATTTAGGATATATATTCTGACAAGGGAGGGCGGTGTCTCTCCAATAAAGTGTTAGCAATTCATGAACTTGGCAGAGCTTCCCGAGGACACCGTATCTGGGACCCTGATTATCTGTGGACCCCAGAAATTATTAGTGCACAATCAGTTCTAATTCGAGGCTACAGTCATAAAAGGAGTTGATGAGAGACTACATCCCCCAGTGCCTACAGAACCTCCGACAATTCCATAAGAGAAATAAGATCAGCGCCTGCCCCTCACAGCGGGCACAGGAATCATCCCCAGAAGCAAGAGGAATGGTGTCCTATATACCCTGACGGGCAGACGGATCTGTGAGAGTCTATGTTCAGATCAGTGAACAACAGCTTGGATACATGGCGAACAGATCAGGGAACAGAAGTTCGGATACAGGGCGAACAGATCAGGGAACAGCAGCTCGGATACATGGCGAACAGATCAGGGAACAGAAGCTCGGATACACGGCGAACAGATCAGTGAACAGCAGCTTGGATACACGACGAACAGATCAGTGAACAGCAGCTTGGATACATAGCGAATAAATCAGTGAACAGCAGCTCAGATACACAGCGAACAGATCAGTGAACAGCAGCTCGGATACATGGCATACAGATCAGGGAACAGCAGCTCAGATACATGGAGAACAGATCAGGGAACAGAAGCTCGGATACACGGCGAACAGATCAGTGAACAGCAGCTCGGATACACGGCGAACAGATCAGTGAACAGCAGCTCGGATACACGGCGAATAGATCAGTGAACAGCAGCTCGGATACACAGCCAACAGATCAGTGAACAGCAGCTTGGATACATGGCGTACAGATCAGTGAAAAGCAGCTCGGATACACAGCGAACAGGTCAGTGAACAGCAGCTTGGATACATGGCGTACAGATCAGTGAAAAGCAGCTCGGATACATGGCAAACAGATCAGTGAACAGCAGCTCGGATACACGGCGAACAGATCAGTGAACTGCAGCTCGGATACACGGCGAACAGATCATTGAACAGCAGCTCTGATACACAGCGAACAGATCAGTTAACAGCAGCTCGGATACACGGCAAACACGACACCTTCTCCTCAGTTTTCCTTCATCTACAATAGATGATTAATCTGCAGGATCTACGGCCGCCGCGTTTACCTGTGGATCCGACGACTAATGCGCAGAATGCATTAATTCTCCCCTTCATAACGCAGCTGAGGGTTCGTCACAATGTTTGCATATATATACATGAAAGCATGAAACAGAAATGTGAGAGTCTATGGGGTTCCCTAACAGATGACTGCAGAAGAACTTCCACCCAAATGTTATAGCTCCATATCTGCCTCCCAATGAGTCCTGAGGGAACAGAGTTTCGAGAGTTCCCCCTCCAAGAGCTTTAGGTTATGTACACACGTGCGTATTTTCAGCTGCAGATCTGCTGCTGCAGATTTTGCTACCCATTGAAGTCAACGGGCAGCAAAATCTGCAGCTGCAGAAAAAATAAGCATGTGTGAACGTACCCTAAGGGTTCGTTCACACGGGCGGATTACCTGTGGATTTTTCGCTGCATATTGGCTGCGGAAAATCTGCAGCGGATTTTTTATATCATTGACTTCAATGGGTCAGCAGAAAATCCGCAATAGAGGCAGATCTACAGATTTTCCTTCAGACACATTGAAGTCAATAGTAGCAAAATCCACTGCTGAATTTTCTCAGCAGATACGCAGCGGAAAATCTGCAGGTAATCCGCGTGTGAACGTATCTTAAGGGTCTATTCACATGGCAGAATATCTGCTTGCGATATTCCACCTCAAATTAAAGCTTTAATTTGAGGCGCAATTTCTGCTGTGTGAATAGACCCTATGCTGTGCATCATTTGCGCATTATTGTAAACATTTTAAAATAAATCAATGGAGCAAGTCAGAGAAAGTCTTAAAGATTAAATTCTGGATTAAGGATTAACCCTTACATACCAACTAGGGGTTTAGATCTGAGCCAAAGCTTTCAAAGCAAGAGTACGGTGGGAGCTCGAGGGAGAACAGGGAAAAATGTCGTCACTTCGAGGTGTCATGTGGGTGAGATGTCCCCAATATATATGTAACAGGACGGTGGTTGTTACAGCGTATATATTGCGCTCACATCTGGAGGGTATGTACTGTGCGGGGGTATTATATGAAGTCACAGGACGGTGGTTGTTACAGTGTAAAAGTGCACTCACATCTAGAGGCTATGTACTGTGCGGGGGTATTAGATGGGGTCACAGGACGGTGGTTGTTACAGTGTAATAGTGCACTCACATCTAGAGGTTATGTACTGTGCGGGGGTATTAGATGGAGGTCACAGGACGGTGGTTGTTACAGTGTAATAGTGCACTCACATCTGGAGGTTATGTACTGTGCGGGGGTATTAGATGGGGTCACAGGATGGTGGTTGTTACAGTGTAATAGTGCACTCACATCTAGAGGTTATGTACTGTGCGGGGGTATTAGATGGGGTCACAGGATGGTGGTTGTTACAGTGTAACAATGCACTCACATCTAGAGGTTATGTACTGTGCGGGGGTATTAGATGGGGGTCACAGTGTAATAGTGCAGTCACATCTAGAGGTTATGTACTGTGCGGGGGTATTAGATGGGGGTCACAGTGTAATAGTGCACTCACATCTAGAGGTTATGTACTGTGCGGGGGTATTAGATGGGGGTCACAGTGTAATAGTGCAGTCACATCTAGAGGTTATATACTGTGCGGGGTATTAGATGGGGTCACAGGATGGTGGTTGTTACAGTGTAATAGTGCACTCACATCTAGAGGTTATATACTGTGCGGGGGTATTAGATGGGGTCACAGGACGGTGGTTGTTACAGTGTAATGGTGCACTCACATCTAGAGGTTATGTACTGTGCGGGGGTATTAGATGGGGTCACAGGATGGTGGTTGTTACAGTGTAATAGAGCAGTCACATCTAGAGGTTATATACTGTGCGGGGGTATTAGATGGGGGTCACAGAATGGTGGTTGTTACAGTGTAATAGTGCACTCACATCTAGAGGTTATGTACTGTGCGGGGGTATTAGATGGGGTCACAGGATGGTGGTTGTTACACTGTAATAGAGCAGTCACATCTAGAGGTTATATACTGTGCGGGGGTATTAGATGGGGTCACAGGATGGTGGTTGTTACAGTGTAATAGTGCACTCACATTTAGAGGTTATATACTGAGCGGGGGTATTAGATGAGGTCACAGGATGGTGGTTGTTACAGTGTAATAGTGAAGTCACATCTAGAGGTTATATACTGAGCGGGGGTATTAGATGGAGGTCACAGGATGGTGGTTGTTACAGTGTAATAGTAAAGTCACATCTAGAGGTTATATACTGAGCGGGGGTATTAGATGAGGTCACAGGATGGTGGTTGTTACAGTGTAATAGTGCACTCACATCTAGAGGTTATGTACTGTGCGGGGGGATTAGATGGGGTCATAGGACGGTGGTTGTTACAGTGTAATGGTGCACTCACATCTAGAGGTTATGTACTGTGCGGGGGTATTAGATGGGGGTCACAGTGTAATAGTGCAGTCACATCTAGAGGTTATATACTGTGCGGGGGTATTAGATGGAGGTCAGAGGATGGTGGTTGTTACAGTGTAATAGTGCACTCACATCTAGAGGTTATGTACTGTGCGGGGTATTAGATGGGGTCACAGGATGGTGGTTGTTACAGTGTAATAGTGCACTCACATCTAGAGGTTATATACTGTGCGGCGGTATTAGATGGAGGTCACAGGATGGTGGTTGTTACAGTGTAATAGTGCACTCACCTCTAGAGGTTATGTACTGTGCTGGGGTATTAGATGAGGTCACAGGATGGTGGTTGTTACAGTGTAATAGTGAAGTCACATCTAGAGGTTATATACTGAGCGGGGGTATTAGATGAGGTCACAGGATGGTGGTTGTTACAGTGTAATAGTGCACTCACATCTAAAGGTTATGTACTGTATGGGGGTATTAGATGGGGGTCACAGGATGGTGATTGTTACAGTGTAATAGTGCACTCACATCTAGAGGTTATGTACTGTGCGGGGGTATTAGATGGGGCCATAGGATGGTGGTTGTTACAGTGTAACAGTGCACTCACATCTAGAGGTTATGTACTGTGCGGGGGTATTAGATGGGGGTCACAGTGTAATAGTGCAGTCACATCTAGAGGTTATATACTGTGCGGGGGTATTAGATGGAGGTCAGAGGATGGTGGTTGTTACAGTGTTATAGTGCAGTCACATCTAGAGGTTATCTACTGTGCGGGGTATTAGATGGGGTCACAGGATGGTGGTTGTTACAGTGTAATAGTGCACTCACATCTAGAGGTTATGTACTGTGCGGGGGTATTAGATGGGGTCACAGGACGGTGGTTGTTACAGTGTAATGGTGCAGTCACATCTAGAGGTTATATAATGAGCGGGGGTATTAGATTGAGGTCACAGGATGGTGGTTGTTACAGTGTAATAGTGCACTCACATCTAGAGGTTATGTACTGTGCGGGGGTATTAGATGGAGATCACAGGATGGTGGTTGTTACAGTGTAATAGTGCAGTCACATGTAGAGGTCATGTACTGTGCGGGGGTATTAGATGGGGTCACAGGATGGTGGTTGTTACAGTGTAATAGTGCAGTCACATGTAGAGGTCATGTACTGTGCGGGGGTATTAGATGGGGTCACAGGATGGTGGTTGTTACAGTGTAATAGTGCACTCACATGTAGAGGTTATGTACTGTGTGGGGGTATTAGATGGGGGTGTCAGGATGGTGGTTGTTACAGTGTAATAGTGCACTCACTTCTAGAGGTTATATACTGTGCGGGGGTATTAGATGGAGGTCACAGGATGGTGGTTGTTACAGTGTAATAGTGCACTCACATCTAGAGGTTATATACTGTGCGGGGGTATTAGATGGAGGTCACAGGATGGTGGTTGTTACAGTGTAATAGTGCACTCACATCTAGAGGCTATGTACTGTGTGGGGGTATTAGATGGAGGTCACAGGATGGTGGTTGTTACAATGTAATAGTGCACTCACATCTAGAGGTTATATACTGTGAGGGGGTATTAGATGGAGGTCACAGGATGGTGGTTGTTACAGTGTAATAGTGCACTCACATCTAGAGGTTATATACTGAGCGGGGGTAATAGATGGGGGTCACAGGATGGTGGTTGTTTCAGTGTAATAGTGCAGTCACATCTAGAGGTTATATACTGTGCGGGGGTATTAGATGGAGGTCAGAGGATGGTGGTTGTTACAGTGTAATAGTGCACTCACATCTAGAGGTTATGTACTGAGCGGGGGTATTAGATGGAGGTCACAGGATGGTGGTTGTTACAGTGTAATAGTGCACTCACATCTAGAGGTTATGAACTGTGCGGTGTATTAGATGGGGTCACAGGATGGTGATTGTTACAGTGTAATAGTGCACTCACATCTAGGTTATATACTGTGCGGCGGTATTAGATGGAGGTCACAGGATGGTGATTATTACAGTGTAATAGTGCACTCACATCTAGAGGTTATGTACTGTGCGGGGGTATTAGATGGGGTCACAGGATGGTGGTTGTTACAGTGTAATAGTGCACTCACATCTAGAGGTTATATACTGTGCGGCGGTATTAGATGGAGGTCACAGGATGGTGGTTATTACAGTGTAATAGTGCACTCACATCTAGAGGTTATGTACTGTGCGGGGGTGTTAGATGGGGGTCACAGGATGGTGGTTATTACAGTGTAATAGTGCACTCACATCTAGAGGTTATGTTTTGTGCGGGGGTATTAGATGGGGTCACAGGACGGTGGTTGTTACAGTGTAATAGTGCACTCACATCTAGAGGTTATGTACTGTGTGGGGGTGTTAGATGGGTGTCACAGGATGGTGGTTGTTACAGTGCAATAGTGCAGTCACATCTAGAGGTTTTATACTGTGCGGGGGTATTAGATGGTGTCACAGGATGATGGTTGTTACAGTGTAATAGCGCACTCACATCTAGAGGTTATGTACTGTGCGGGGGTATTAGATGGGGGTCACAGGATGATGGTTGTTACAGTGTAATAGTGCACTCACATCTAGAGGTTATATACTGTGCGGGGGTATTAGATGGGGGTCACAGGACGGTGGTTGTTACAGTGTAATAGTGCACTGACATCTAGAGGTTATGTACTGTGCGAGGGTATTAGATGGAGGTCACAGGATGGTGGTTGTTACAGTGTAATAGTGCAGTCACATCTAGAGGTTATATACTGTGCGGGGGTATTAGATGGGGTCACAGGATGATCGTTGTTACAGTGTAATAGTGCACTCACATCTAGAGGTTATGTACTGTGCGGCGGTATTAGATGGGGGTCACAGGATGATGGTTGTTACAGTGTAATAGTGCACTCACATCTAGAGGTTATATACTGAGCGGGGGTATTAGATGGGGGTCACAGGATGATGGTTGTTACAGTGTAATAGTGCACTCACCTCTAGAGGTTATGTACTGTGCTGGGGTATTAGATGGGGTCACAGGATGGTGGTTGTTACAGTGTAATAGTGCAGTCACATCAAGAGGTTATGTACTGTGCGGGGGTATTAGATGGAGGTCACAGGACGGTGGTTGTTACAGTGTAATAGTGCACTCACCTCTAGAGGTTATGTACTGTGCTGGGGTATTAGATGGGGTCACAGGATGGTGGTTGTTACAGTGTAATAGTGCAGTCACATGTAGAGGTTATGTACTGTGCGGGGGTATTAGATGGAGGTCACAGGACGGTGGTTGTTACAGTGTAATAGTGCAGTCACATCAAGAGGTTATATACTGAGCGGGGGTATTAGATGGAGGTCACAGGATGGTGGTTGTTACAGTGTAATAGTGCAGTCACATCTAGAGGTTATGTACTGTGCGGGATATTAGATGGGGTCACAGGACGGTGGTTGTTACAGTGTAATAGTGCACTCACATCTAGAGGTTATGTACTGTGCGGGGGTATTAGATGGGGGTCACAGGATGGTGGTTGTTACAGTGTAATAGTGCACTCACATCGAGAGGCTATGTACTGTGAGGGGTATTAGATGGGGTCACAGGATGGTGGTTGTTACAGTGTAATAGTGCACTCACATCTAGAGGTTATGTACTGTGCGGGGGTATTAGATGGGGTCACAGGATGGTGGTTGTTACAGTGTAATAGTGCACTCACATCTAGAGGTTATGTACTGTGCGGGGGTATTAGATGGGGTCACAGGACGGTGGTTGTTACAGTGTAATAGTTGTCACGATTCGGCTTACAGGTTGTGGATCCACTGTGTCAGCGAGGGATTGGCGTGGTCCGTGCTGGTGGACCGATTCTAAGAGGCTACTGGTGTTCACCAGAGCCCGCCGCAAAGCAGGATGGTCTTGCTGCGGCAGTAGCAACCAGGTCGTATCCACTAGCAACGGCTCAACTTCGCTGACAGCTGAGAAGGCGTGGGACAGAAGGACTAGGCAGAGGCAAGGTCAGACGTAGCAGAAGGACGGGGCAGGCGGCAAGGTTCGTAGTCAAGATGGATAGCAGGAGATCAGGTAACACAGGCTTTGGACAACACTAAACGCTTTCACTGGCACAAGGCAACAAGATCCGTCAAGGGGGTGCAGGGGAAGTGATGTGATATAGCCAGTGATGTGATATAGCCCTTAAAGTCTCAGAGAGCTGGCACACGCGCGCGCGCCATAGAGAGCGGAGCCGCGCGCGCCAGCAGATGACAGCCGGGGACCGGGACGGGTAAGTGACTTGGGATGCGATTCGCGAGCGGGCACGTCCCGCTATGCGAATCGCATCCCCGCCGGCAAAGTCAGTGCAGCGCTCCCGGTCAGCGGGTCTGACCGGGGCACTGCAGGGAGAGAGACGCCGTGAGCGCTCCGGGGAGGAGCAGGGACCCGGAGCGCTCGGCGTAACAGTACCCCCCCCCCTTAGGTCTCCCCCTTTTTTTGTCCGACAACTGCTTTACCTGGGACGAGGACACCGGGAGTGAATGGAGGGTTTCCTCAAAGGCAGGCAGTACAGCAGGAGTGGGAATGGGGAGGGAGGGCAGAGGGTGAAGCTTGGCATGGGGCAGTGTGTCACCAGGACGGGGGCCATGAGGAGGCACTGAGGCTTGCCTGACGGGACTGGGAGGGGGGGAGAGGCATTTCTTATGGCAAGCAGAGTCCCAGTTCTTGATCTCCCCGGTGGTGCAGTCAAATGTGGGAGAATGAAGCCGAAGCCATGGCAGACCGAGGAAGACCTCAGAGGTGCAGTTAGGAAGGACAAAAAATTCAATCAATTCGTGATGGGGTCCAATGCACATTAAGAGGGGTTTAGTGCGGTAACGCACGGTGCAATCCAATCTAACTCCGTTGACCGCGGAAATGTAGAGCGGCTTGACGAGACGGGTCACCGGGATGCAGAATTCATTCACAAAAGAATCCAGAATAAAATTCCCAGAGGCACCAGAGTCCAAGCAAGCCACGGCTGAGAGGGAGGAGTTGGCAGAAGGAGAAATCCGCACGGGCACTGTGAGACGTGGAGAAGAAGACTTCGAACCAAGAGACGCCACACCCACGTGAGCTGGGTGCGTGCGTGCGTTTCCCAGACGTGGAGGACGAATAGGGCAATCCACCAAGAAATGCTCGGTACTGGCACAGTACAGACAAAGATTTTCTTCCCTACGGCGATTCCTCTCTTCCTGGGTCAGGCGAGACCGATCCACTTGCATGGCCTCCTCGGCGGGAGGCCCAGGCGTAGATTGCAAAGGATACTGTGGGAGAGGTGCCCAGAGATCTAAGTCTTTTTCCTGGCGGAGCTCTTGGTGTCGCTCAGAAAAACGCATGTCAATGCGGGTGGCCAAATGGATAAGTTCTTGCAGGTTGGCAGGAATCTCTCGTGCGGCCAGCACATCCTTGATGCTACTGGATAGGCCTTTTTTAAAGGTCGCGCAGAGAGCCTCGTTATTCCAAGATAATTCGGAAGCAAGAGTACGAAATTGGATGGCGTACTCGCCTACTGAAGAATTACCCTGGACCAGGTTCAGCAGGGCAGTCTCGGCAGAAGAAGCTCGGGCTGGTTCCTCGAAGACACTACGGACTTCAGCAAAGAAGGACTGGACTGTGGCTGTGGCAGGATCATTGCGGTCCCAGAGCGGTGTGGCCCAAGACAAGGCCTTTCCAGAAAGAAGGCTCACTACGAACGCCACCTTAGACCGTTCTGTTGGAAACAAGTCCGACAACATCTCCATATGCAGGGAACATTGAGACAAAAACCCACGGCAGAGTCTAGAGTCCCCATCAAATTTGTCCGGCAGGGACAAGCGGAGGCTAGGAGCGGCCACTCGCTGCGGAGGAGGTGCAGGAGCTGGCGGAGGAGATGGTTGCTGCTGTAGCAGAGGCAGAAGTTGCTGTAACGTGGCGGTCAACTGCGACAGCTGCTGTCCTTGTTGGGCAATTTGCTGCGATTGCTGAGCGACCACCGTGGTAAGGTCAGCGAGACTTGGCAGCGACACCTCAGCGGGATCCATGGCCGGATCTACTGTCACGATTCGGCTTACAGGTTGTGGATCCTCTGCGTCAGCGAGGGATTGGCGTGGACCGTGCTGGTGGACCGGTTCTAAGAGGCTACTGGTGTTTACCAGAGCCCGCCGCAAAGCGGGATGGTCTTGCTGCGGCAGTAGCAACCAGGTTGTATCCACTAGCAACGGCTCAACCTCGCTGACTGCTGAGAAGGCGTGGGACAGAAGGACTAGGCAGAGGCAAGGTCAGACATAGCAGAAGGTCGGGGCAGGCGGCAAGGTTCGTAGTCAATATGGATAGCAGGAGATCAGGTAACACAGGCTTGGACAACACTAAATGCTTTCAATGGCACAAGGCAACAAGATCCGGCAAGGGAGTGCAGGGGAAGTGATGTGATATAGCCAGGGAACAGGTGGAAGCTAATTAAGCTAATTGGGCCAGGCACCAATCATTGGTGCACTGGCCCTTCAAGTCTCAGAGAGCTGGCGCGCGCGCGCGCCCTAGAGAGCGGAGCCGCGCGCGCCAGCAGATGACAGCCGGGGACCGGGACGGGTAAGTGACTTGGGATGCGATTCGCGAGCGGGCGCGTCCCTCTATGCGAATCGCATCCCCGCCGGCAAAGTCAGTGCAGCGCTCCCGGTCAGCGGGTCTGACCGGGGCGCTGCAGGGAGAGAGACGCCGTGAGCGCTCCGGGGAGGAGCAGGGACCCGGAGCGCTCGGCGTAACAATAGTGCACTCACATCTAGAGGTTATGTACTGTGCGGGGGTATTAGATGGGGTCACAGGATGGTGGTGGTTACAGCGTAATAGTGCAGTCACATCTAGAGGTTATATACTATGCGGGGGTATTAGATGGAGGTCACATGACGGTGGTTGTTACAGTGTAATAGTGCACTCACATCTAGAGGTCATGTACTGTGCGGGGGTATTAGATGGACGTCACAGGACATTGGTTGTTACAGTGTAATAGTGCAGTCACATCTAGAGGTTATATAATGAGCGGGGGTATTAGATGGAGGTCACAGGATGGTGGTTGTTACGGTGTAATAGTGCACTCACATCTAGAGGTTATGTACTGTGCGGGGGTATTAGATGGAGGTCACAGGATGGTGGTTGTTACGGTGTAATAGTGCACTCACATCTAGAGGTTATGTACTGTGCGGGGGTATTAGATGGAGGTCACAGGATGGTGGTTGTTACAGTGTAATAGTGCAGTCACATCTAGAGGTTATATACTGTGCGGGGGTATTAGCTGGAGGTCACAGGATGGTGGTTGTTACAGTGTAATAGTGCAGTCACATGTAGAGGTCATGTACTGTGCGGGGGTATTAGATGGGGTCACAGGATGGTGGGTGTTACAGTGTAATAGTGCACTCACATCTAGAGGCTATGTACTGTGTGGGGGTATTATATGGAGGTCACAGGATGGTGGTTGTTACAGTGTAATAGTGCACTCACATCTAGAGGTTATGTACTGTGAGGGGGTATTAGATGGAGGTCACAGGATGGTGGTTGTTACAGTGTAATAGTGCACTCACATCTAGAGGTTATGTACTGTGTGGGGGTATTAGATGGAGGTCACAGGATGGTGGTTGTTACAGTGTAATAGTGCACTCACATCTAGAGGTTATGTACTGTGCGGGGCTATTAGATGAGGGTCAGAGGATGGTGGTTGTTACAGTGTAATAGTGCAGTCACATCTAGAGGTCATGTACTGAGCGGGGATATTAGATGGGGGTCAGGATGGTGGTTGTTACAGTGTAATAGTGCACTAACATCTAGAGGTTATGAACTGTGCGGGGGTATTAGATGGGGTCACAGGATGGTGGTTGTTACAGTGTAATAGTGCACTCACATCTAGAGGTTATGTACTGTGCGGGGGTATTAGATGGGGGTCACAGGATGGTGGTTGTTAGAGTGTAATAGTGCACTCACATCTAGAGGTTATGTACTGTATGGGGGTATTAGATGGGGGTCACAGGATGGTGGTTGTTACAGTGTAATAGTGCACTCACATCTAGAGGTTATATACTGTGCGGGGGTATTAGCTGGAGGTCACAGGACATTGGTTGTTACAGTGTAATAGTGCACTCACATCTAGAGGTTATGTACTGTGCGGGGGTATTAGATGGGGGTCACAGGATGGTGGTTGTTACAGTGTAATAGTGCAGTCACATCTAGAGGTTATATACTGTGAGGGGGTATTAGATGGAGGTCACAGGATGGTGGTTGTTACAGTGTAATAGTGCACTCACATCTAGAGGTTATATACTGTGCGGGGGTATTAGATGGGGGCCACAGGATGGTGGTTGCTACAGTGTAAAAGTCACTCACATCTAGAGGTTATATACTGAGCGGGGTATTAGATGGGGGTCACAGGATGATGTTTGTTGCAGTGTAATAGTGCAGTCACATCTAGAGGCTATAAACTGTGCGGGGGTATTAGATGGGGTCACAGGATGGTGGTTGTTACAGTGTAATAGTGCACTCACATCTAGAGGTTATGTACTGTGCGGGGCTATTAGATGAGGGTCACAGAATGGTGGTTGTTACAGTGTAATAGTGCAGTCACATCTAGAGGTCATGTACTGAGCGGGGATATTAGATGGGGGTCAGGATGGTGGTTGTTACAGTGTAATAGTGCACTAACATCTAGAGGTTATGAACTGTGCGGGGGTATTAGATGGGGTCACAGGATGGTGGTTGTTACAGTGTAATAGTGCACTCACATCTAGAGGTTATATACTGTGCGGGGGTATTAGCTGGAGGTCACAGGATGGTGGTTGTTACAGTGTAATAGTGCACTCACATCTAGAGGTTATGTACAGTGCTGGGGCATTAGAAGAGGTCACAGGACGGTGGTTGTTACAGTGTAATAGTGCATCACATCTAGAGGCTATGTACTGTATGGGGGTATTAGATGGGGGTCACAGGATGGTGGTTGTTACAGTGTAATAGTGCACTCACATCTAGAGGTTATTTACTGTGCGGGGGTATTAGATGAGGTCACAGGATGGTGATTGTTACAGTGTAATAGTGCAGTCACATCTAGAGGTTATGTACTGTGCAGGGGTATTAGATGGAGGTCACAGGATGGTGGTTGTTACAGTGTAATAGTGCAGTCACATCTAGAGGTTATGTACTGTGCGGGGGTATTAGATGGGGGTCACAGGATGGTGGTTGTTACAGTGTAATAGTGCACTCACATCTAGAGGTTATGTACTGTGCAGGGGTATTAGATGGAGGTCACAGGATGGTGGTTGTTACAGTGTAATAGTCACTCACATCTAGAGGCTATGTACTGTATGGGGGTATTAGATGGGGGTCACAGGATGGTGGTTGTTACAGTGTAATAGTGCACTCACTTCTAGAGGGTATGTACTGTGCGGGGGTATTAGAAGAGGTCACAGGACGGTGATTGTTACAGTGTAATAGTGCACTCACATCTGGAGGTTATGTACTGTGCGGGGGTATTAGATGGGGGTCACAGGATGGTGGTTGTTACAGTGTAATAGTGCAGTCACATCTAGAGGTTATATACTGAGAGGGGGTATTAGATTGAGGTCACAGGATGGTGGTTGTTACAGTGTAATAGTGCACTCACATCTAGAGGTTATGTACTGTGCTGGGGTATTAGATGGAGGTCACAGGATGGTGGTTGTTACAGTGTAATAGTGCACTCACATGTAGAGGTTATTTACTGTGCGGGGGTATTAGATGGGGGTCACAGGATGGTGGTTGTTACAGTGTAATAGTGCACTCACATCTAGAGGTTATATACTGTGCGGGGGTATTAGCTGGAGGTCACAGGATGGTGGTTGTTACAGTGTAATAGTGCACTCACATCTAGAGGTTATGTACAGTGCTGGGGCATTAGAAGAGGTCACAGGACGGTGGTTGTTACAGTGTAATAGTGCATCACATCTAGAGGCTATGTACTGTATGGGGGTATTAGATGGGGGTCACAGGATGGTGGTTGTTACAGTGTAATAGTGCACTCACATCTAGAGGTTATTTACTGTGCGGGGGTATTAGATGAGGTCACAGGATGGTGATTGTTACAGTGTAATAGTGCAGTCACATCTAGAGGTTATGTACTGTGCGGGGGTATTAGATGGAGGTCACAGGATGGTGGTTGTTACAGTGTAATAGTGCACTCACATCTAGAGGTTATGTACTGTGCGGAGGTATTAGATGGAGGTCACAGGATGGTGGTTGTTACAGTGTAATAGTGCACTCACATCTAGAGGCTATGTACTGTATGGGGGTATTAGATGGGGGTCACAGGATGGTGGTTGTTACAGTGTAATAGTACACTCACATCTAGAGGTTATATACTGTGCGGGGGTATTAGATGGGGGTCACAGGATGGTGGTTGTTACAGTGTAATAGTGCAGTCACATCTAGAGGTTATGTACTCTGCGGGGGTATTAGATGGGGGTCACAGGATGGTGGCTGTTACAGTGTAATAGTACACTCACATCTAGAGGTTATATACTGTGCGGGGGTATTAGATGGGGGTCACAGGATGGTGGTTGTTACAGTGTAATAGTGCAGTCACATCTAGAGGTTATGTACTCTGCGGGGGTATTAGATGGGGGTCACAGGATGGTGGCTGTTACAGTGTAATAGTACACTCACATCTAGAGGTTATATACTGTGCGGGGGTATTAGATGGGGGTCACAGGATGGTGGTTGTTACAGTGTAATAGTGCAGTCACATCTAGAGGTTATGTACTGTGCGGGGGTATTAGATGGGGTCACAGGATGGTGGTTGTTACAGTGTAATAGTGCACTCACATCTAGAGGTTATGTACTGTGCGGGGGTATTAGATGGGATCACAGGATGGTGGTTGTTACAGTGTAATAGTGCACTCACATCTAGAGGTTATGTACTGCATGGGGGTATTTGATGGGGGTCACAGGATGGTGGTTGTTACAGTGTAAAAGTGCACTCACATCTAGAGGTTTTATACTGTGCGGGGGTATTAGATGGGGTCACAGGATGGTGGTTGTTACAGTGTAATAGTGCACTCACATCTAGAGGTTATGTACTGTGCGGGGGTATTAGATGGGGTCACAGGATGGTGGTTGTTACAGTGTAATAGTGCACTCACATCTAGAGGTTATGTACTGTGCGGGGGTATTAGATGGGGTCACAGGATGATGGTTGTTACAGTGTAATAGTGCACTCACATCTAGAGGTTATGTACTGTGCGGGGGTATTAGATGGGGGTCACAGGATGGTGGTTGTTACAGTGTAATAGTGCAGTCACATCTAGAGGTCATGTACTGAGCGGGGATATTAGATGGGGGTCAGAGGATGGTGGTTGTTACAGTGTAATAGTGCACTCACCTCTAGAGGTTATGTACTGTGCAGGGGTATTAGATGGAGGTCACAGGATGGTGGTTGTTACAGTGTAATAGTGCAGTCACATCTAGAGGTTATGTACTGTGCGGGGGTATTAGATGGGGGTCACAGGATGGTGGTTGTTACAGTGTAATAGTGCACTCACATCTAGAGGTTATGTACTGTGCGGGGGTATTAGATGGGGGTCACAGGATGGTGGTTGTTACAGTGTAATAGTGCACTCACATCTAGAGGTTATGTACTGTGCAGGGGTATTAGATGGAGGTCACAGGATGGTGGTTGTTACAGTGTAATAGTCACTCACATCTAGAGGTTATGTACTGTGCGGGGGTATTAGATGGAGGTCACAGGATGGTGGTTGTTACAGTGTAATAGTGCACTCACATCTAGAGGCTATGTACTGTATGGGGGTATTAGATGGGGGTCACAGGATGGTGGTTGTTACAGTGTAATAGTGCACTCACTTCTAGAGGGTATGTACTGTGCGGGGGTATTAGAAGAGGTCACAGGACGGTGGTTGTTACAGTGTAATAGTGCACTCACATCTGGAGGTTATGTACTGTGCGGGGGTATTAGATGGGGGTCACAGGATGGTGGTTGTTACAGTGTAATAGTGCAGTCACATCTAGAGGTTATATACTGAGAGGGGGTATTAGATTGAGGTCACAGGATGGTGGTTGTTACAGTGTAATAGTGCACTCACATCTAGAGGTTATGTACTGTGCTGGGGTATTAGATGGAGGTCACAGGATGGTGGTTGTTACAGTGTAATAGTGCACTCACATGTAGAGGTTATTTACTGTGCGGGGGTATTAGATGGGGGTCACAGGATGGTGGTTGTTACAGTGTAATAGTGCACTCACATCTAGAGGTTATATACTGTGCGGGGGTATTAGCTGGAGGTCACAGGATGGTGGTTGTTACAGTGTAATAGTGCAGTCACATCTAGAGGTTATATACTGTGCGGGGGTATTAGATGGGGGTCACAGGATGGTGGTTGTTACAGTGTAATAGTGCACTCACATCTAGAGGTTATGTACAGTGCTGGGGCATTAGAAGAGGTCACAGGACGGTGGTTGTTACAGTGTAATAGTGCATCACATCTAGAGGCTATGTACTGTATGGGGGTATTAGATGGGGGTCACAGGATGGTGGTTGTTACAGTGTAATAGTGCACTCACATCTAGAGGTTATTTACTGTGCGGGGGTATTAGATGAGGTCACAGGATGGTGATTGTTACAGTGTAATAGTGCAGTCACATCTAGAGGTTATGTACTGTGCGGGGGTATTAGATGGAGGTCACAGGATGGTGGTTGTTACAGTGTAATAGTGCACTCACATCTAGAGGTTATGTACTGTGCGGAGGTATTAGATGGAGGTCACAGGATGGTGGTTGTTACAGTGTAATAGTGCACTCACATCTAGAGGCTATGTACTGTATGGGGGTATTAGATGGGGGTCACAGGATGGTGGTTGTTACAGTGTAATAGTACACTCACATCTAGAGGTTATATACTGTGCGGGGGTATTAGATGGGGGTCACAGGATGGTGGTTGTTACAGTGTAATAGTGCAGTCACATCTAGAGGTTATGTACTCTGCGGGGGTATTAGATGGGGGTCACAGGATGGTGGCTGTTACAGTGTAATAGTACACTCACATCTAGAGGTTATATACTGTGCGGGGGTATTAGATGGGAGTCACAGGATGGTGGTTGTTACAGTGTAATAGTGCACTCACATCTAGAGGTTATTTACTGTGCGGGGGTATTAGATGGGGGTCACAGGATGGTGGTTGTTACAGTGTAATAGTGCAGTCACATCTAGAGGTTATGTACTCTGCGGGGGTATTAGATGGGGGTCACAGGATGGTGGCTGTTACAGTGTAATAGTACACTCACATCTAGAGGTTATATACTGTGCGGGGGTATTAGATGGGGGTCACAGGATGGTGGTTGTTACAGTGTAATAGTGCAGTCACATCTAGAGGTTATGTACTCTGCGGGGGTATTAGATGGGGGTCACAGGATGGTGGCTGTTACAGTGTAATAGTACACTCACATCTAGAGGTTATATACTGTGCGGGGGTATTAGATGGGGGTCACAGGATGGTGGTTGTTACAGTGTAATAGTGCAGTCACATCTAGAGGTTATGTACTCTGCGGGGGTATTAGATGGGGGTCACAGGATGGTGGCTGTTACAGTGTAATAGTACACTCACATCTAGAGGTTATATACTGTGCGGGGGTATTAGATGGGGGCCACAGGATGGTGGTTGTTACAGTGTAATAGTCACTCACATCTAGAGGTTATATACTGTGCGGGGGTATTAGATGGGGGCCACAGGATGGTGGTTGTTACAGTGTAATAGTCACTCACATCTAGAGGTTATATACTGAGCGGGGTATTAGATGGGGGTCACAGGATGATGTTTGTTGCAGTGTAATAGTGCAGTCACATCTAGAGGCTATAAACTGTGCGGGGGTATTAGATGGGGTCACAGGATGGTGGTTGTTACAGTGTAATAGTGCACTCACATCTAGAGGTTATGTACTGTGCGGGGCTATTAGATGAGGGTCACAGAATGGTGGTTGTTACAGTGTAATAGTGCAGTCACATCTAGAGGTCATGTACTGAGCGGGGATATTAGATGGGGGTCAGGATGGTGGTTGTTACAGTGTAATAGTGCACTAACATCTAGAGGTTATGAACTGTGCGGGGGTATTAGATGGGGTCACAGGATGGTGGTTGTTACAGTGTAATAGTGCACTCACATCTAGAGGTTATATACTGTGCGGGGGTATTAGCTGGAGGTCACAGGATGGTGGTTGTTACAGTGTAATAGTGCACTCACATCTAGAGGTTATGTACAGTGCTGGGGCATTAGAAGAGGTCACAGGACGGTGGTTGTTACAGTGTAATAGTGCATCACATCTAGAGGCTATGTACTGTATGGGGGTATTAGATGGGGGTCACAGGATGGTGGTTGTTACAGTGTAATAGTGCACTCACATCTAGAGGTTATTTACTGTGCGGGGGTATTAGATGAGGTCACAGGATGGTGATTGTTACAGTGTAATAGTGCAGTCACATCTAGAGGTTATGTACTGTGCAGGGGTATTAGATGGAGGTCACAGGATGGTGGTTGTTACAGTGTAATAGTGCAGTCACATCTAGAGGTTATGTACTGTGCGGGGGTATTAGATGGGGGTCACAGGATGGTGGTTGTTACAGTGTAATAGTGCACTCACATCTAGAGGTTATGTACTGTGCAGGGGTATTAGATGGAGGTCACAGGATGGTGGTTGTTACAGTGTAATAGTCACTCACATCTAGAGGCTATGTACTGTATGGGGGTATTAGATGGGGGTCACAGGATGGTGGTTGTTACAGTGTAATAGTGCACTCACTTCTAGAGGGTATGTACTGTGCGGGGGTATTAGAAGAGGTCACAGGACGGTGATTGTTACAGTGTAATAGTGCACTCACATCTGGAGGTTATGTACTGTGCGGGGGTATTAGATGGGGGTCACAGGATGGTGGTTGTTACAGTGTAATAGTGCAGTCACATCTAGAGGTTATATACTGAGAGGGGGTATTAGATTGAGGTCACAGGATGGTGGTTGTTACAGTGTAATAGTGCACTCACATCTAGAGGTTATGTACTGTGCTGGGGTATTAGATGGAGGTCACAGGATGGTGGTTGTTACAGTGTAATAGTGCACTCACATGTGGAGGTTATTTACTGTGCGGGGGTATTAGATGGGGGTCACAGGATGGTGGTTGTTACAGTGTAATAGTGCACTCACATCTAGAGGTTATATACTGTGCGGGGGTATTAGCTGGAGGTCACAGGATGGTGGTTGTTACAGTGTAATAGTGCACTCACATCTAGAGGTTATGTACAGTGCTGGGGCATTAGAAGAGGTCACAGGACGGTGGTTGTTACAGTGTAATAGTGCATCACATCTAGAGGCTATGTACTGTATGGGGGTATTAGATGGGGGTCACAGGATGGTGGTTGTTACAGTGTAATAGTGCACTCACATCTAGAGGTTATTTACTGTGCGGGGGTATTAGATGAGGTCACAGGATGGTGATTGTTACAGTGTAATAGTGCAGTCACATCTAGAGGTTATGTACTGTGCGGGGGTATTAGATGGAGGTCACAGGATGGTGGTTGTTACAGTGTAATAGTGCACTCACATCTAGAGGTTATGTACTGTGCGGAGGTATTAGATGGAGGTCACAGGATGGTGGTTGTTACAGTGTAATAGTGCACTCACATCTAGAGGCTATGTACTGTATGGGGGTATTAGATGGGGGTCACAGGATGGTGGTTGTTACAGTGTAATAGTACACTCACATCTAGAGGTTATATACTGTGCGGGGGTATTAGATGCGGGTCACAGGATGGTGGTTGTTACAGTGTAATAGTGCAGTCACATCTAGAGGTTATGTACTCTGCGGGGGTATTAGATGGGGGTCACAGGATGGTGGCTGTTACAGTGTAATAGTACACTCACATCTAGAGGTTATATACTGTGCGGGGGTATTAGATGGGAGTCACAGGATGGTGGTTGTTACAGTGTAATAGTGCACTCACATCTAGAGGTTATTTACTGTGCGGGGGTATTAGATGGGGGTCACAGGATGGTGGTTGTTACAGTGTAATAGTGCAGTCACATCTAGAGGTTATGTACTCTGCGGGGGTATTAGATGGGGGTCACAGGATGGTGGCTGTTACAGTGTAATAGTACACTCACATCTAGAGGTTATATACTGTGCGGGGGTATTAGATGGGGGTCACAGGATGGTGGTTGTTACAGTGTAATAGTGCAGTCACATCTAGAGGTTATGTACTCTGCGGGGGTATTAGATGGGGGTCACAGGATGGTGGCTGTTACAGTGTAATAGTACACTCACATCTAGAGGTTATATACTGTGCGGGGGTATTAGATGGGGGTCACAGGATGGTGGTTGTTACAGTGTAATAGTGCAGTCACATCTAGAGGTTATGTACTGTGCGGGGGTATTAGATGGGGTCACAGGATGGTGGTTGTTACAGTGTAATAGTGCACTCACATCTAGAGGTTATGTACTGTGCGGGGGTATTAGATGGGATCACAGGATGGTGGTTGTTACAGTGTAATAGTGCACTCACATCTAGAGGTTATGTACTGCATGGGGGTATTTGATGGGGGTCACAGGATGGTGGTTGTTACAGTGTAAAAGTGCACTCACATCTAGAGGTTTTATACTGTGCGGGGGTATTAGATGGGGTCACAGGATGGTGGTTGTTACAGTGTAATAGTGCACTCACATCTAGAGGTTATGTACTGTGCGGGGGTATTAGATGGGGTCACAGGATGGTGGTTGTTACAGTGTAATAGTGCACTCACATCTAGAGGTTATGTACTGTGCGGGGGTATTAGATGGGGTCACAGGATGATGGTTGTTACAGTGTAATAGTGCACTCACATCTAGAGGTTATGTACTGTGCGGGGGTATTAGATGGGGGTCACAGGATGGTGGTTGTTACAGTGTAATAGTGCAGTCACATCTAGAGGTCATGTACTGAGCGGGGATATTAGATGGGGGTCAGAGGATGGTGGTTGTTACAGTGTAATAGTGCACTCACCTCTAGAGGTTATGTACTGTGCAGGGGTATTAGATGGAGGTCACAGGATGGTGGTTGTTACAGTGTAATAGTGCAGTCACATCTAGAGGTTATGTACTGTGCGGGGGTATTAGATGGGGGTCACAGGATGGTGGTTGTTACAGTGTAATAGTGCACTCACATCTAGAGGTTATGTACTGTGCGGGGGTATTAGATGGGGGTCACAGGATGGTGGTTGTTACAGTGTAATAGTGCACTCACATCTAGAGGTTATGTACTGTGCAGGGGTATTAGATGGAGGTCACAGGATGGTGGTTGTTACAGTGTAATAGTCACTCACATCTAGAGGTTATGTACTGTGCGGGGGTATTAGATGGAGGTCACAGGATGGTGGTTGTTACAGTGTAATAGTGCACTCACATCTAGAGGCTATGTACTGTATGGGGGTATTAGATGGGGGTCACAGGATGGTGGTTGTTACAGTGTAATAGTGCACTCACTTCTAGAGGGTATGTACTGTGCGGGGGTATTAGAAGAGGTCACAGGACGGTGGTTGTTACAGTGTAATAGTGCACTCACATCTGGAGGTTATGTACTGTGCGGGGGTATTAGATGGGGGTCACAGGATGGTGGTTGTTACAGTGTAATAGTGCAGTCACATCTAGAGGTTATATACTGAGAGGGGGTATTAGATTGAGGTCACAGGATGGTGGTTGTTACAGTGTAATAGTGCACTCACATCTAGAGGTTATGTACTGTGCTGGGGTATTAGATGGAGGTCACAGGATGGTGGTTGTTACAGTGTAATAGTGCACTCACATGTAGAGGTTATTTACTGTGCGGGGGTATTAGATGGGGGTCACAGGATGGTGGTTGTTACAGTGTAATAGTGCACTCACATCTAGAGGTTATATACTGTGCGGGGGTATTAGCTGGAGGTCACAGGATGGTGGTTGTTACAGTGTAATAGTGCAGTCACATCTAGAGGTTATATACTGTGCGGGGGTATTAGATGGGGGTCACAGGATGGTGGTTGTTACAGTGTAATAGTGCACTCACATCTAGAGGTTATGTACAGTGCTGGGGCATTAGAAGAGGTCACAGGACGGTGGTTGTTACAGTGTAATAGTGCATCACATCTAGAGGCTATGTACTGTATGGGGGTATTAGATGGGGGTCACAGGATGGTGGTTGTTACAGTGTAATAGTGCACTCACATCTAGAGGTTATTTACTGTGCGGGGGTATTAGATGAGGTCACAGGATGGTGATTGTTACAGTGTAATAGTGCAGTCACATCTAGAGGTTATGTACTGTGCGGGGGTATTAGATGGAGGTCACAGGATGGTGGTTGTTACAGTGTAATAGTGCACTCACATCTAGAGGTTATGTACTGTGCGGAGGTATTAGATGGAGGTCACAGGATGGTGGTTGTTACAGTGTAATAGTGCACTCACATCTAGAGGCTATGTACTGTATGGGGGTATTAGATGGGGGTCACAGGATGGTGGTTGTTACAGTGTAATAGTACACTCACATCTAGAGGTTATATACTGTGCGGGGGTATTAGATGGGGGTCACAGGATGGTGGTTGTTACAGTGTAATAGTGCAGTCACATCTAGAGGTTATGTACTCTGCGGGGGTATTAGATGGGGGTCACAGGATGGTGGCTGTTACAGTGTAATAGTACACTCACATCTAGAGGTTATATACTGTGCGGGGGTATTAGATGGGAGTCACAGGATGGTGGTTGTTACAGTGTAATAGTGCACTCACATCTAGAGGTTATTTACTGTGCGGGGGTATTAGATGGGGGTCACAGGATGGTGGTTGTTACAGTGTAATAGTGCAGTCACATCTAGAGGTTATGTACTCTGCGGGGGTATTAGATGGGGGTCACAGGATGGTGGCTGTTACAGTGTAATAGTACACTCACATCTAGAGGTTATATACTGTGCGGGGGTATTAGATGGGGGTCACAGGATGGTGGTTGTTACAGTGTAATAGTGCAGTCACATCTAGAGGTTATGTACTCTGCGGGGGTATTAGATGGGGGTCACAGGATGGTGGCTGTTACAGTGTAATAGTACACTCACATCTAGAGGTTATATACTGTGCGGGGGTATTAGATGGGGGTCACAGGATGGTGGTTGTTACAGTGTAATAGTGCAGTCACATCTAGAGGTTATGTACTCTGCGGGGGTATTAGATGGGGGTCACAGGATGGTGGCTGTTACAGTGTAATAGTACACTCACATCTAGAGGTTATATACTGTGCGGGGGTATTAGATGGGGGTCACAGGATGGTGGTTGTTACAGTGTAATAGTGCAGTCACATCTAGAGGTTATGTACTGTGCGGGGGTATTAGATGGGGTCACAGGATGGTGGTTGTTACAGTGTAATAGTGCACTCACATCTAGAGGTTATGTACTGTGCGGGGGTATTAGATGGGATCACAGGATGGTGGTTGTTACAGTGTAATAGTGCACTCACATCTAGAGGTTATGTACTGCATGGGGGTATTTGATGGGGGTCACAGGATGGTGGTTGTTACAGTGTAAAAGTGCACTCACATCTAGAGGTTTTATACTGTGCGGGGGTATTAGATGGGGTCACAGGATGGTGGTTGTTACAGTGTAATAGTGCACTCACATCTAGAGGTTATGTACTGTGCGGGGGTATTAGATGGGGTCACAGGATGGTGGTTGTTACAGTGTAATAGTGCACTCACATCTAGAGGTTATGTACTGTGCGGGGGTATTAGATGGGGTCACAGGATGATGGTTGTTACAGTGTAATAGTGCACTCACATCTAGAGGTTATGTACTGTGCGGGGGTATTAGATGGGGGTCACAGGATGGTGGTTGTTACAGTGTAATAGTGCAGTCACATCTAGAGGTCATGTACTGAGCAGGGATATTAGATGGGGGTCAGAGGATGGTGGTTGTTACAGTGTAATAGTGCACTCACCTCTAGAGGTTATGTACTGTGCGGGGTATTAGATGGGGTCACAGGATGGTGGTTGTTACAGTGTAAAAGTGCACTCACATCTAGAGGTTATGTACTGTATGAGGGTATTAGATGGGGGTCACAGGATGGTGGTTGTTACAGTGTAATAGTGCACTCACATCTAGAGGTTATGTACTGTATGGGGGTATTAGATGGGGGTCACAGGATGGTGGTTGTTACAGTGTAATAGTGCACTCACATCTAGAGGTTATATACTGTGCGGGGGTATCAGCTGGAGGTCAAGGGATGGTGGTTGTTACAGTGTAATAGTGCACTCACTTCTAGAGGGTATGTACTGTGCGGGGGTATTAGAAGAGGTCACAGGACGGTGGTTGTTACAGTGTAATAGTGCACTCACATCTGGAGGTTATGTACTGTGCGGGGGTATTAGATGGTGTCACAGGATGGTGGTTGTTACAGTGTAATAGTGCAGTCACATCTAGAGGTTATATACTGAGAGGGGGTATTAGATGGAGGTCACAGGATGGTGGTTGTTACAGTGTAATAGTGCACTCACATCTAGAGGTTATGTACTGTGCTGGGGTATTAGATGGAGGTCACAGGATGGTGGTTGTTACAGTGTAATAGTGCACTCACATCTAGAGGTTATTTACTGTGCGGGGGTATTAGATGAGGTCACAGGATGGTGATTGTTACAGTGTAATAGTGCAGTCACATCTCGAGGTTATGTACTGTGCAGGGGTATTAGATGGAGGTCACAGGATGGTGGTTGTTACAGTGTAATAGTGCAGTCACATCTAGAGGTTATGTACTGTGCGGGGGTATTAGATGGAGGTCACAGGATGGTGGTTGTTACAGTGTAATAGTGCACTCACATCTAGAGGTTATGTACTGTGCGGGGGTATTAGATGGAGGTCACAGGATGGTGGTTGTTACAGTGTAATAGTGCACTCACATCTAGAGGCTATGTACTGTATGGGGGTATTAGATGGGGGTCACAGGATGGTGGTTGTTACAGTGTAATAGTGCACTCACTTCTAGAGGGTATGTACTGTGCGGGGGTATTAGAAGAGGTCACAGGACGGTGGTTGTTACAGTGTAATAGTGCACTCACATCTGGAGGTTATGTACTGTGCGGGGGTATTAGATGGGGTCACAGGATGGTGGTTGTTACAGTGTAATAGTGCAGTCACATCTAGAGGTTATATACTGAGAGGGGGTATTAGATGGAGGTCACAGGATGGTGGTTGTTACAGTGTAATAGTGCACTCACATCTAGAGGTTATGTACTGTGCTGGGGTATTAGATGGAGGTCACAGGATGGTGGTTGTTACAGTGTAATAGTGCACTCACATCTAGAGGTTATTTACTGTGCGGGGGTATTAGATGAGGTCACAGGATGGTGATTGTTACAGTGTAATAGTGCAGTCACATCTAGAGGTTATGTACTGTGCGGGGGTATTAGATTGAGGTCACAGGATGGTGGTTGTTACAGTGTAATAGTGCAGTCACATCTAGAGGTTATGTACTGTGCGGGGGTGTTAGATGGAGGTCACAGGATGGTGGTTGTTACAGTGTAATAGTACACTCACATCTAGAGGTTATATACTGTGCGGGGGTATTAGATGGGGGTCACAGGATGGTGGTTGTTACAGTGTAATAGTGCAGTCACATCTAGAGGTTATGTACTGTGCGGGAGTATTAGATGGGGGTCACAGGATGGTGGTTGTTACAGTGTAATAGTGCACTCACATATAGAGGTTATGTACTGTGCGGGGGTATTAGATGGGGTCACAGGATGGTGGTTGTTACAGTGTAATAGTGCACTCACATCTAGAGGTTATGTACTGTGCGGGAGTATTAGATGGGGGTCACAGGATGGTGGTTGTTACAGTGTAATAGTGCACTCACATCTAGAGGTTATGAACTGCATGGGGGTATTTGATGGGGGTCACAGGATGGTGGTTGTTACAGTGTAATAGTGCAGTCACATCAAGAGGTCATGTACTGAGCGGGGATATTAGATGGGGGTCAGGATGGTGGTTGTTACAGTGTAATAGTGCACTCACATCTAGAGGTTATGTACTGTATGGGGGTATTAGATGGGGTCACAGGATGGTGGTTGTTACAGTGTAATAGTGCACTCACAAATAGAGGTTATGTACTGTATGGGGGTATTAGATGGGGTCACAGGATGGTGGTTGTTACAGTGTAATAGTGCACTCACATCTAGAGGTTATGTACTGTATGGGGGTATTAGATGGGGGTCACAGGATGGTGGTTGTTACAGTGTAATAGTGCACTCACATCTAGAGGTTATATACTGTGCGGGGGTAATAGCTGGAGGTCACAGGATGGTGGTTGTTACAGTGTAATAGTGCACTCACTTCTAGAGGGTATGTACTGTGCGGGGGTATTAGAAGAGGTCACAGGACGGTGGTTGTTACAGTGTAATAGTGCACTCACATCTGGAGGTTATGTACTGTGCGGGGGTATTAGAAGAGGTGACAGGATGGTGGTTGTTACAGTGTAATAGTGCACTCACATCTGGAGGTTATGTACTGTGCGGGGGTATTAGATGGGGTCACAGGATGGTGGTTGTTACAGTGTAATAGTGCAGTCACATCTAGAGGTTATATACTGAGAGGGGGTATTAGATGGAGGTCACAGGATGGTGGTTGTTACAGTGTAATAGTGCACTCACATCTAGAGGTTATTTACTGTGCGGGGGTATTAGATGAGGTCACAGGATGGTGATTGTTACAGTGTAATAGTGCAGTCACATCTAGAGGTTATGTACTGTGCAGGGGTATTAGATGGAGGTCACAGGATGGTGGTTGTTACAGTGTAATAGTGCAGTCACATCTAGAGGTTATGTACTGTGCGGGGGTATTAGATGGAGGTCATAGGATGGTGGTTGTTACAGTGTAATAGTGCACTCACATTTAGAGGTCATGTACTGTGCGGGCGTATTAGATGGTGACAGCAGTGAGATGTGCGAATTATATACAGGTCATGTACTGTGCGGGAATATAGATGGTGACAGTAGTGAGATGTGCGGATTATATACAGGTCATGTACTGTGTGGGGGTATAGGATGGTGACAGTAGTGAGATGTGCGGATTATATACAGGTCATGTACTGTGCGGGGGTATAGGATGGTGACAGTAGTGAGATGTGCGGATTATATACAGGTCATGTACTGTGCGGGGGTATAGGATGGTGACAGTAGTGAGATGTGCGGATTATATACAGGTCATGTACTGTGCGGGGATATAGGATGGTGACATTAGTGAGATGTGCAGATTATATACAGGTCATGTACTGTGCGGGGGTATAGATGGTGACAGTAGTGAGATGTGAGGATTATATACAGGTCATGTACTGTGCGGGGGTATAGGATGGTGACAGTAGTGAGATGTGCGGATTATATACAGGTCATGTACTGTGCGGGGATATAGGATGGTGACAGTAGTGAGATGTGCGGATTATATACAGGTCATGTACTGTGCGGGGGTATAGGATGGTGACAGCAGTGAGATGTGCGGACTATATACAGGTCATGTACTGTGCAGGGATATAGATGGTGACAGTAGTGAGATGTGCGGATTATATACAGGTCATGTACTGTGCGGGGGTATAGATGGTGACAGTAGTGAGATGTGAGGATTATATACAGGTCATGTACTGTGCGGGGGTATAGATGGTGACAGTAGTGAGATGTGCGGATTATATACAGGTCATGTACTGTGCGGGGATATAGATGGTGACAGTAGTGAGATGTGCGGATTATATACAGGTCATGTACTGTGCGGGGATATAGATGGTGACAGTAGTGAGATGTGCGGATTATATAAAGGTCATGTTCTGTGCGGGGATATAGGATGGTGACAGTAGTGAGATGTGCGGATTATATACAGGTCATGTACTGTGCGGGGATATAGATGGTGACAGTAGTGAGATGTGCGGATTATATACAGGTCATGTACTGTGCGGGGATATAGATGGTGACAGTAGTGAGATGTGCGGATTATATACAGGTCATGTACTGTGCGGGGATATAGATGGTGACAGTAGTGAGATGTGCGGATTATATACAGGTCATATACTGTGCGGGGATATAGGATGGTGACAGTAGTGAGATGTGCGGATTATATACAGGTCATGTACTGTGCAGGGATATAGATGGTGACAGTAGTGAGATGTGCGGATTATATACAGGTCATGTACTGTGCGGGGGTATAGATGGTGACAGTAGTGAGATGTGCGGATTATATACAGGTCATGTACTGTGCGGGGATATAGGATGGTGACAGCAGTGAGATGTGCGGATTATATACAGGTCATGTACTGTGCAGGGATATAGGATGGTGACAGTAGTGAAATGTGCGGATTATATACAGGTCATGTACTGTGCAGGGATATAGGATGGTGACAGTAGTGAGATGTGCGGATTATATACAGGTCATATACTGTGCGGGGGTATAGGATGGTGACAGCAGTGAGATGTGCGGACTATATACAGGTCATGTACTGTGCGGGGATATAGATGGTGACAGTAGTGAGATGTGCGGATTATATACAGGTCATGTACTGTGCGGGGGTATAGATGGTGACAGTAGTGAGATGTGCGGATTATATACAGGTCATGTACTGTGCGGGGGTATAGGATGGAGACAGTAGTGAGATGTGCGGATTATATACAGGTTATGTACTGTGCGGGGGTATGGGATGGTGACAGTAGTGAGATGTGCGGATTATATACAGGTCATGTACTGTGCGGGGGTATAGGATGGTGACCGTAGTGAGATGTGCTGATTATATACAGGTTATGTACTGTGCAGGGATATAGATGGTGACAGTAGTGAGATGTACGGATTATATACAGGTTATGTACTGTGCGGGGATATAGATGGTGACAGTAGTGAGATGTGCGGATTATATACAGGTCATGTACTGTGCGGGGGTGTAGGATGGTGACAGTAGTGAGATGTGCGGATTATATTCAGGTCGTGTACTGTGCGGGGATATAGATGGTGACAGTAGTGAGATGTGCGGATTATATACAGGTCATGTACTGTGCGGGGATATAGATGGTGACAGTAGTGAGATGTGCGGATTATATACAGGTCATGTACTGTGCGGGGATATAGGATGGTGACAGTAGTGAGATGTGCGGATTATATACAGGTCATGTACTGTGCAGGGATATAGATGGTGACAGTAGTGAGATGTGCGGATTATATACAGGTCATGTACTGTGCGGGGGTATAGATGGTGACAGTAGTGAGATGTGCGGATTATATACAGGTCATGTACTGTGCGGGGATATAGGATGGTGACAGCAGTGAGATGTGCGGATTATAAACAGGTCATGTACTGTGCAGGGATATAGGATGGTGACAGTAGTGAGATGTGCGGATTATATACAGGTCATGTACTGTGCGGGGGTATAGATGGTGACAGTAGTGAGATGTGCGGATTATATACAGGTCATGTACTGTGCGGGATATAGATGGTGACAGTAGTGAGATGTGCGGATTATATACAGGTCATGTACTGTGCGGGGATATAGATGGTGACAGTAGTGAGATGTGCGGATTATATACAGGTCGTGTTCTGTGCGGGGATATAGGATGGTGACAGTAGTGAGATGTGCGGATTATATACAGGTCATGTACTGTGCGGGGATATAGATGGTGACAGTAGTGAGATGTGCGGATTATATACAGGTCATGTACTGTGCGGGGATATAGGATGGTGACAGTAGTGAGATGTGCGGATTATATACAGGTCATGTACTGTGCAGGGATATAGATGGTGACAGTAGTGAGATGTGCGGATTATATACAGGTCATGTACTGTGCGGGGGTATAGATGGTGACAGTAGTGAGATGTGCGGATTATATACAGGTCATGTACTGTGCGGGGATATAGGATGGTGACAGCAGTGAGATGTGCGGATTATATACAGGTCATGTACTGTGCAGGGATATAGGATGGTGACAGTAGTGAAATGTGCGGATTATATACAGGTCATGTACTGTGCAGGGATATAGGATGGTGACAGTAGTGAGATGTGCGGATTATATACAGGTCATATACTGTGCGGGGGTATAGGATGGTGACAGCAGTGAGATGTGCGGACTATATACAGGTCATGTACTGTGCGGGGATATAGATGGTGACAGTAGTGAGATGTGCGGATTATATACAGGTCATATACTGTGCGGGGGTATAGGATGGTGACAGCAGTGAAATGTGCGGATTATATACAGGTCATGTACTGTGCAGGGATATAGGATGGTGACAGTAGTGAGATGTGCGGATTATATACAGGTCATATACTGTGCGGGGGTATAGGATGGTGACAGTAGTGAGATGTGCGGATTATATACAGGTCATGTACTGTGCGGGGGTATAGATGGTGACAGTAGTGAGATGTGCGGATTATATACAGGTCATGTACTGTGCGGGGGTATAGGATGGAGACAGTAGTGAGATGTGCGGATTATATACAGGTTATGTACTGTGCGGGGGTATGGGATGGTGACAGTAGTGAGATGTGCGGATTATATACAGGTCATGTACTGTGCGGGGATATAGATGGTGACAGTAGTGAGATGTACGGATTATATACAGGTCATGTACTGTGCGGGGATATAGGATGGTGACAGTAGTGAGATGTGCGGATTATATACAGGTCATGTACTGTGCGGGGGTATAGATGGTGACAGTAGTGAGATGTACGGATTATATACAGGTTATGTACTGTGCGGGGATATAGATGGTGACAGTAGTGAGATGTGCGGATTATATACAGGTCATGTACTGTGCGGGGGTATAGATGGTGACAGTAGTGAGATGTGCGGATTATATACAGGTCATGTACTGTGCAGGGATATAGATGGTGACAGTAGTGAGATGTACGGACTATATACAGGTCATGTACTGTGCGGGGATATAGATGGTGACAGTAGTGAGATGTGCGGATTATATACAGGTCATATACTGTGCGGGGGTATAGGATGGTGACAGCAGTGAAATGTGCGGATTATATACAGGTCATGTACTGTGCAGGGATATAGGATGGTGACAGTAGTGAGATGTGCGGATTATATACAGGTCATATACTGTGCGGGGGTATAGGATGGTGACAGTAGTGAGATGTGCGGATTATATACAGGTCATGTACTGTGCGGGGGTATAGATGGTGACAGTAGTGAGATGTGCGGATTATATACAGGTCATGTACTGTGCGGGGGTATAGGATGGAGACAGTAGTGAGATGTGCGGATTATATACAGGTTATGTACTGTGCGGGGGTATGGGATGGTGACAGTAGTGAGATGTGCGGATTATATACAGGTCATGTACTGTGCGGGGATATAGATGGTGACAGTAGTGAGATGTACGGATTATATACAGGTCATGTACTGTGCGGGGATATAGGATGGTGACAGTAGTGAGATGTGCGGATTATATACAGGTCATGTACTGTGCGGGGGTATAGATGGTGACAGTAGTGAGATGTACGGATTATATACAGGTTATGTACTGTGCGGGGATATAGATGGTGACAGTAGTGAGATGTGCGGATTATATACAGGTCATGTACTGTGCGGGGGTATAGATGGTGACAGTAGTGAGATGTGCGGATTATATACAGGTCATGTACTGTGCAGGGATATAGATGGTGACAGTAGTGAGATGTACGGATTATATACAGGTTATGTACTGTGCGGGGATATAGATGGTGACAGTAGTGAGATGTGCGGATTATATACAGGTCATGTACTGTGCGGGGGTGTAGGATGGTGACAGTAGTGAGATGTGCGGATTATATTCAGGTCATGTACTGTGCGGGGATATAGGATGGTGACAGTAGTGAGATGTGTGGATTATATACAGGTTATGTACTGTGCAGGGATATAGATGGTGACAGTAGTGAGATGTACGGATTATATACAGGTCATGTTCTGTGCGGGGGTGTAGGATGGTGACAGTAGTGAGATGTGCGGATTATATTCAGGTCATGTACTGTGCGGGGATATAGGATGGTTACAGTAGTGAGATGTGCGGATTATATACAGGTTATGTACTGTGCAGGGATATAGATGGTGACAGTAGTGAGATGTACGGATTATATACAGGTCATGTATTGTGCGGGGATATAGGATGGTGACAGTAGTGAGATGTGCGGATTATATACAGGTTTTGTGCTGTGCGGGGGTATAGGATGGTGACAGTAGTGAGATGTGCGGATTATATACAGGTCATGTACTGTGCAGGGATATAGGATGGTGACAGTAGTGAGATGTGCGGATTATATACAGGTCATATACTGTGCAGGGATACAGATGGTGACAGTAGTGAGATGTGCGGAGTATATACAGGTCATGTACTGTGCGGGGATATAGGATGGTGACAGTAGTGAGATGTGCGGATTATATACAGGTCATGTACTGTGCAGGGTATAGGATGGTGACAGTAGTGAGATGTGCGGATTATATACAGGTCATGTACTGTGCGGGGATATAGGATGGTGACAGTAGTGAGATGTGCGGATTATATACAGGTCATGTACTGTGCGGGTATATAGATGGTGACAGTAGTGAGATGTGCGGATTATATACAGGTCATGTACTGTGCAGGGATATAGGATGGTGACAGTAGTGAGATGTGCGGATTATATACAGGTCATGTACTGTGCGGGGGTATAGATGGTGACAGTAGTGAGATGTGCGGATTATATACAGGTCATGTACTGTGCGGGGATACAGATGGTGACAGTAGTGAGATGTGCGGAGTATATACAGGTCATGTACTGTGCGGGGATATAGGATGGTGACAGTAGTGAGATGTGCGGATTATATACAGGTCATGTACTGTGCAGGGTATAGGATGGTGACAGTAGTGAGATGTGCGGATTATATACAGGTCATGTACTGTGCGGGGATATAGGATGGTGACAGTAGTGAGATGTGCGGATTATATACAGGTCATGTACTGTGCGGGTATATAGATGGTGACAGTAGTGAGATGTGCGGATTATATACAGGTCATTTACTGTGCAGGGATATAGGATGGTGACAGTAGTGAGATGTGCGGATTATATACAGGTCATGTACTGTGCGGGGGTATAGATGGTGACAGTAGTGAGATGTGCGGATTATATACAGGTCATGTACTGTGCAGGGATATAGATGGTGACAGTAGTGAGATGTGCGGATTATATACAGGTCATGTACTGTGCAGGGGTATAGATGGTGACAGTAGTGAGATGTGCGGATTATATACAGGTCATGTACTGTGCGGGTATATAGATGGTGACAGTAGTGAGATGTGCGGATTATATGCAGGTCATGTACTGTGCAGGGATATAGGATGGTGACAGTAGTGAGATGTGCGGATTATATACAGGTCATGTACTGTGCAGGGATATAGGATGGTGACAGTAGTGAGATGTGCGGATTATATACAGGTCATGTACTGTGCGGGGGTATAGATGGTGACAGTAGTGAGATGTGCGGATTATATACAGGTCATGTACTGTGCAGGGATATAGATGGTGACAGTAGTGAGATGTGCGGAGTATATACAGGTCATGTACTGTGCGGGGATATAGGATGGTGACAGTAGTGAGATGTGCGGATTATATACAGGTCATGTACTGTGCAGGGTATAGGATGGGGACAGTAGTGAGATGTGCGGATTATATACAGGTCATGTACTGTGCGGGTATATAGATGGTGACAGTAGTGAGATGTGCGGATTATATACAGGTCATGTACTGTGTGGGGGTATAGGATGGTGACAGTAGTGAGATGTGCGGATTATATACAGGTCATGTACTGTGCGGGGGTATAGGTGGTGACAGTAGTGAGATGTGCGGATTATATACAGGTCATGTACTGTGCAGGGGTATAGATGGTGACAGTAGTGAGATGTGCGGATTATATACAGGTCATGTACTGTGTGGGGGTATAGGATGGTGACAGTAGTGAGATGTGCGGATTATATACAGGTCATGTACTGTGCGGGGATATAGATGGTGACAGTAGTGAGATGTGCGGAGTATATACAGGTCATGTACTGTGCAGGGATATAGGATGGTGAGAGTAGTGAAATGTGCGGATTATATACAGGTCATGTACTGTGCGGGGATATAGATGGTGACAGTAGTGAGATGTGCGGATTATATACAGGTCATGTACTGTGCGGGGATATAGATGGTGACAGTAGTGAGATGTGCGGATTATATACAGGTCATGTTCTGTGCGGGGCTATAGGATGGTGACAGTAGTGAGATGTGCGGATTACATACAGGTTATGTATTGTGCGGGGGTATAGGATGGTGACAGTAGTGAGATGTGCGGATTATATACAGGTCATGTACTGTGCGGGGATATAGATGGTGACAGTAGTGAGATGTGCGGATTATATACAGGTCATGTACTGTGCGGGGATATAGGATGGTGACAGTAGTGAGATGTGCGGATTATATACAGGTCATGTACTGTGCAGGGATATAGATGGTGACAGTAGTGAGATGTGCGGAGTATATACAGGTCATGTACTGTGCGGGGATATAGGATGGTGACAGTAGTGAGATGTGAGGATTATATACAGGTCATGTACTGTGCGGGGATATAGATGGTGACAGTAGTGAGATGCGAGGATTATATACAGGTCATGTACTGTGCGGGGATATAGGATGGTGACAGTAGTGAGATGTGCGGATTATATACAGGTCATGTACTGTGCGGGTATATAGATGGTGACAGTAGTGAGATGTGCGGATTATATACAGGTCATGTACTGTGCGGGGATATAGGATGGTGACAGTAGTGAGATGTGCGGATTATATACAGGTCATGTACTGTGCGGGGGTATAGATGGTGACAGTAGTGAGATGTGCGGATTATATACAGGTCATGTACTGTGCAGGGATATAGATGGTGACAGTAGTGAGATGTGCAGATTATATACAGGTCATGTACTGTGCGGGGATATAGGATGGTGACAGTAGTGAGATGTGCGGATTATATACAGGTCATGTACTGTGCGGGGATATAGGATGGTGACAGTAGTGAGATGTGAGGATTATATACAGGTCATGTACTGTGCGGGGATATAGGATGGTGACAGTAGTGAGATGTGAGGATTATATACAGGTCATGTACTGTGCGGGGATATAGATGGTGACAGTAGTGAGATGTGCGGATTATATACAGGTCATGTACTGTGCGGGGATATAGGATGGTGACAGTAGTGAGATGTGCGGATTATATACAGGTCATGTACTGTGCGGGGATATAGATGGTGACAGTAGTGAGATGTGCGGATTATATACAGGTCATGTACTGTGCGGGGATATAGGATGGTGACAGTAGTGAGATGTGCGGATTATATACAGGTCATGTACTGTGCGGGGATATAGATGGTGACAGTAGTGAGATGTGCAGATTATATACAGGTCATGTACTGTGCGGGGATATAGATGGTGACAGTAGTGAGATGTGCAGATTATATACAGGTCATGTACTGTGCGGGGATATAGGATGGTGACAGTAGTGAGATGTGCGGATTATATACAGGTCATGTACTGTGCGGGGATATAGATGGTGACAGTAGTGAGATGTGCAGATTATATATAGGTCATGTGCTGTGCGGGGATATAGATGGTGACAGTAGTGAGATGTGCAGATTATATACAGGTCATGTACTGTGCGGGGATATAGATGGTGACAGTAGTGAGATGTGCAGATTATATACAGGTCATTTACTGTGCGGGGATATAGATGGTGACAGTAGTGAGATGTGCAGATTATATACAGGTCATGTACTGTGCGGGGATATAGGATGGTGACAGTAGTGAGATGTGCGGATTATATACAGGTTATGTGCTGTGCGGGGATATAGGATGGTGACAGTAGTGAGATGTGCGGATTATATACAGGTCATGTACTGTGCGGGGATATAGGATGGTGACAGTAGTGAGATGTGCGGATTATATACAGGTCATGTACTGTGCGGGGGTATAGGATGGTGACAGTAGTGAGATGTGCGGATTATATACAGGTCATGTACTGTGCGGGGATATAGATGGTGACAGTAGTGAGATGTGCGGATTATATACAGGTCATGTACTGTGCGGGGGTATAGGATGGTGACAGTAGTGAGATGTGCGGATTATATACAGGTCATGTACTGTGCGGGGGTATAGATGGTGACAGTAGTGAGATGTGCAGATTATATACAGGTCATGTACTGTGCGGGGATATAGGATGGTGACAGTAGTGAGATGTGCAGATTATATACAGGTCATGTACTGTGCGGGGGTATAGGATGGTGACAGTAGTGAGATGTGCGGATTATATACAGGTCATGTACTGTGCGGGGATATAGGATGGTGACAGTAGTGAGATGTGCGGATTATATACAGGTCATGTACTGTGCGGGGATATAGATGGTGACAGTAGTGAGATGTGCGGAGTATATACAGGCCATGTACTGTGCGGGGATATAGGATGGTGACAGTAGTGAGATGTGCGGATTATATACAGGTTATGTGCTGTGCGGGGATATAGGATGGTGACAGTAGTGAGATGTGCGGATTATATACAGGTCATGTACTGTGCGGGGATATAGGATGGTGACAGTAGTGAGATGTGCGGATTATATACAGGTCATGTACTGTGCGGGGGTATAGGATGGTGACAGTAGTGAGATGTGCGGATTATATACAGGTCATGTACTGTGCGGGGATATAGATGGTGACAGTAGTGAGATGTGCGGATTATATACAGGTCATGTACTGTGCGGGGGTATAGGATGGTGACAGTAGTGAGATGTGCGGATTATATACAGGTCATGTACTGTGCGGGGGTATAGATGGTGACAGTAGTGAGATGTGCGGATTATATACAGGTCATGTACTGTGCGGGGATATAGGATGGTGACAGTAGTGAGATGTGCGGATTATATACAGGTCATGTACTGTGCGGGGATATAGATGGTGACAGTAGTGAGATGTGCGGATTATATACAGGTCATGTACTGTGCGGGGATATAGATGGTGACAGTAGTGAGATGTGCGGAGTATATACAGGTCATGTACTGTGCAGGGTTATAGATGGTGACAGTAGCGAGATGTGCGGAGTATATACAGGTCATGTACTGTGCGGGGGTATAGGATGGTGACCGTAGTGAGATGTGCGGATTATATACAGGTCATGTACTGTGCGGGGATATAGATGGTGACAGTAGTGAGATGTGCGGATTATATACAGGTCATGTACTGTGCGGGGATATAGGATGGTGACAGTAGTGAGATGTGCGGATTATATACAGGTCATGTACTGTGCGGGGGTATAGGATGGTGACAGTAGTGAGATGTGCGGATTATATACAGGTCATGTACTGTGCGGGGGTATAGATGGTGACAGTAGTGAGATGTGCGGAGTATATACAGGTCATATGTCTCCAGCTCAGCTAGTTTCAGTGTCTGCTGGAGGCGGCTAAGACCAGTTCAGACCTCACCGATCAGGGACTTGTGGTGAAAAGCGCAGGTGTGGTGCACGAGGGAGGCACAACTGCTGCAGATAGAAAACTACCACCTGCCACACACTGCCCACCGCTGATATCTCCTACATGTGCCCACTACTGCCCGACACAGTATCTTTTACATGTGCCCACCGCTGCCCGGCACAGTTATCTCCTACATGTGCCCACCACTGCCCGGCACAGTTATCTCCTACATGTGCCCACTACTGCCCGACAGTATCTTCTACATGTGCCCACCACTGCCCGGCACAGTTATCTCCTACATGTGCCCACCACTGCCCGGCACAGTTATCTCCTACATGTGCCCACCGCTGCCCGGCACAGTTATCTCCTACATGTGCCGACCACAGTTTTCTCCTACATGTGCCCACCACTGCCCGGCACAGTTCTCTCCTACATGTGCCCACCGCTGCCCGGCACAGTTATCTCCTACATGTGCTCACCGCTGCCCGACACAGTTATCTCCTACATGTGCCCACCACTGCCCGGCACAGTTATCTCCTACATGTGCCCACCACAGTTATCTCCTACATGTGCCCACCGCTGCCCATCACAGTTATCTCCTACATGTGCCCACCACTGCCCAGCACAGTTATCTCCTACATGTGCCCACCGCTGCCCGGCACAGTTATCTCCTACATGTGCCCACCGCTGCCCGGCACAGTTATCTCCTACATGTGCCCACCGCTGCCCGACACAGTTATCTCATACATGTGCCCAACGCTGCCCGGCACAGTTATCTCCTACATGTGTCCACCACTGCCCGACACAGTTATCTCCTACATGTGCCCACCACTGCCCGGCACAGTTATCTCCTACATGTGCCCACCACTGCCCGGCACAGTTATCTCCTACATGTGCTCACCACAGTTATCTCCTACATGTGCCCACCACTGCCCGGCACAGTTATCTCCTACATGTGCCCACCACTGCTTGGCACAGTTATCTCCTATATCTGCCCACCACTGCCCGGCACAGTTATCTCCTACATGTGCCCACCACTGCCCGGCACAGTTATCTCCTACATGTGCCCACCACTGCCCGGCACAGTTATCTCCTATATGTGCCCACCCCTGCCCGGCACAGTTATCTCCTACATGTGCCCACCGCTACCCAGCACAGTTATCTCCTACATGTGCCCACCACTGCCCAACACAGTTATCTCCTATATGTGCCCACCCCTGCCCGGCACAGTTATCTCCTACATGTGCCCACCGCTGCCCAGCACAGTTATCTCCTACATTTGCCCACCGCTACCCGGCACAGTTATCTCCTACATGTGCCCACCGCTACCCGGCACAGTTATCTCCTACATGTGCCCACCACTACCCGACACAGTATCTTCTACATGTGCCCACCATTGCCCGTCACAGTTATCTCCTACATGTGCCCACCACTGCCCGGCACAGTTATCTCCTACATGTGCCCACCACTGCCTGGCACAATTATCTCCTACATGTGCCCACCACAGTTATCACCTACATGTGCCCACCACTACCCGACACAGTCATCTCCTACATGTGCCCACCGCTGCCCGGAACAGTTATCTCCTACATGTGTCCACCACTGCCCGACACAGTCATCTCCAACATGTGCCACTGCCCGGCATAGTTATCTCCTACATGTGCCCACCACTGCCCGGCACAGTTATCTCCTACATGTGCCCACCACTACCCAGCCCAGTTATCTCCTTCATGTGCCCACCACAGTTATCTCCTACATGTGCCCACCACTGCCCGACACAGTTATTTCCTACATGTGCCCACCACTGCCCGGCACAGTTATCTCCTACATGTGCCCACCACTACCCAGCCCAGTTATCTCCTTCATGTGCCCACCACAGTTATCTCCTACATGTGCCCACCACTGCCCGACACAGTTATTTCCTACATGTGCCCACCACTGCCCGACACAGTTATCTCCTACATGTGCCCACCACTGCCCGACACAGTTATTTCCTACATGTGCCCACCGCTGATATCTCCAACATGTGCCCACCGCTGCCCAGCATAGTTATCTCCTACATGTGCCCACTGCTGCCCGGCACAGTTATCTTCTACATGTGCCCATAACTGCCCGACACAGTTATCTCCTACATGTGCCCACCGCTGCCTACTATCCAGTTATCTTTGCCAGGCAGTGGGCATTATTTGTGGACCCCAGAAATTATTAGTGCACAATCAGTTCTAATTCGAGGCTACAGTCATAAAAGGAGTTGATGAGAGACTACATCCCCCAGTGCCTACAGAACCTCCGACAATTCCATAAGAGAAATAAGATCAGCACCTGCCCCTCACAGCGGGCACAGGAATCATCCCCAGAAGCAAGAGGAATGGTGTCCTATATACCCCGACGGGCAGAGGGATCTGTGAGAGTCTATGTTCAGATCAGTGAACAACAGCTTGGATACATGGCGAACAGATCAGGGAACAGCAGCTCGGATACACGGCGAACAGATCAGGGAACAGAAGCTCGGATACATGGCGAACAGATCAGGGAACAGAAGCTCGGATACACAGTGAACAGATCAGTGAACAGCAGCTTGGATACACGACGAACAGATCAGTGAACAGCAGCTCGGATACATGGCGAACAGATCAGGGAACAGCAGCTCGGATACACGGCGAACAGATCAGGGAACAGCAGCTCGGATACACGGCAAACAGATCAGGGAACAGAAGCTCGCATACATGGCGAACAGATCCGGGAACAAAAGCTCGGATACATAGTGAACAGATCAGTGAACAGCAGCTTGGATACACGACGAACAGATCAGTGAACAGCAGCTCGGATACACGTGAACGGATTAATGAACAGCAGCTCGGATACATGGCGAACAGATGAGGGAACAGCAGCTCGGATACACAGCGAACAGATCAATGAACAGCAGCTCGGATACATGGCGAACAGATCAGTGAACAGCAGCTCGGATACATGGCGAACAGATCAGGGAACAGCAGCTCAGATACACAGCAAACAAATCAGGGTACAGCAGCTCAGATACACATCGAACAGATCAGTCAACAGCAGCTCGGATACACGGCGAACAGATCAGTGAACAACAGCTCGGATACACTGCGAACAGATCAGTGAACAACAGCTCAGATAAACGGCGAACAGATCAGTGAACAACAGCTCGGATACACGGTGAACAGATCAGTGAACAGCAGCTCGGATACACGGCGAACAGATCAGTGAACAGCAGCTCGGATACACGGTGAACAGATCAGTGAACAGCAGCTCGGATACACGGCGAACAGATCAGTGAACAGCAGCTCGGATACACGATGAACAGATCAGGGAACAGCAGCTCAGATACATGGCGAACACGACACCTTCTCCTCAGGTTTCCTTCATCTACAATAGATGATTAATCTGCAGGATCTACGGCCGCCGCGTTCACCTGTGGATCCGACGATTAATACGAAGAATGCATTAATTCTCCCATTCATAACGCATCTGAGGGTTTGTCACAATGTTTGCATATATATACATGAAAGCAGTCGTTCTGGAGTTCAGGACAGTGAGAGATCTGCACATATTGTGTTCTGATCAGTAACTATTGCCCGCACTGAAACATTGTAACAAACCCTCAGCTGTGTGAGCAGAGTTCTGTATCATTAGACTGGACATACTCAGTGCCGCCACAACTTATGCCCCGAAGACACTGCTGCCTGTTCAGGAGGGGGCAGTAAACTCCTAAGGGTTAATGGTTGTATCGTTGTACTATATACAGGACTTAAACCAATCAGCCATAACATTAAAACCCCCTGCCTAATACTGTGTCATCCAATAGTGCTGTGAACCCGAAGGCCCGGACTCCATTCTTCAAATCTGCTTCAAATCTACATGTGCCCACCGCTGCCCGGAACAGTTGTCTCCTACATGTGCCCACCACTGCCCGGAACAGTTATCTCCTACATGTGCCCACCACTGCCCGACACAGTTATCTCCTACATGTGCCCACCACTGCCCGGAACAGTTATCTCCTACATGTGCCCACCACTGCCCGACACAGTTATCTCCTACATGTGCTCACCACTGCCCGACACAGTTATCTCCTACATGTGCTCACCGCTGCCCGACACAGTTATCTCCTACATGTGCTCACCGCTGCCCGACACAGTTATCTCCTACATGTGCCCACCACTGCCCGACACAGTTATCTTCTACATGTGCTCACTACTGCCCGACACAGTTATCTCCTACATGTGCTCACCGCTGCCCGACACAGTTATCTCCTACATGTGCTCACCGCTGCCCGACACAGTTATCTCCTACATGTGCCCACCACTGCCCGACACAGTTATCTCCTACATGTGCTCACCGCTGCCCGACACAGTTATCTCCTACATGTGCTCACCGCTGCCCGACACAGTTATCTCCTACATGTGCCCACCACTGCCCGACACAGTTATCTTCTACATGTGCTCACTACTGCCCGACACAGTTATCTCCTACATGTGCCCACCACTGCCCGACACAGTTATCTCCTATATGTGCCCACCCCTGCCCGACACAGTTATCTCCTACATGTGCCCACCACTGCCCGACACAGTTATCTCCTACATGTGCCCACCACTGCCCGACACAGTTATCTCCTACATGTGCCCACCGCTGCCCGACACAGTTATCTTCTACATGTGCTCACTACTGCCCGACACAGTTATCTCCTACATGTGCTCACCGCTGCCCGACACAGTTATCTCCTACATGTGCCCACCACTGCCCGACACAGTTATCTCATACATGTGCCCATCACTGCCCGGCACAGTTATCTCCTACATGTGCCCACCACTGCCCGGCACAGTTATCTCCTACATGTGCCCACCACAGTTATCTCCTACATGTGCACACCACTGCCCACCACAGTTATCTCCTACATGTGCCCACCACTGCCCGACACAGTTATCTTCTACATGTGCCCACCACTGCCCGACACAGTAATCTCCTACATGTGCCCACCACTGCCCGACACAGTTATCTTCTACATGTGCCCACCACTGCCCAACACAGTTATCTCATACATGTGCCCACCACTGCCCAGCACAGTTATCTCATACATGTGCCCATCACTGCCCGGCACAGTTATCTCATACATGTGCCCATCACTGCCCGGCACAGTTATCTCATACATGTGCCCACCACTGCCCGGCACAGTTATCTCCTACATGTGCCCACCACAGTTATCTCCTACATGTGCCCACCACTGCCCGGCACAGTTATCTCCTACATGTGCCCACCGCTGCCCGGCACAGTTATCTCCTACATGTGCCCACCACTGCCCGGCACAGTTATCTCTTACATGTGCCCACCGCTACCCGGCACAGTTATCTCTTACATGTGCCCACCGCTGCCTGCTATCCAGTTATCTTTGCCAGGCAGTGGGCATTATTTGTGGACCCTAGAAATTATTAGTGCACAATCAGTTCTAATTCGAGGCTACAGTCATAAAAGGAGTTGATGAGAGACTACATCCCCCAGTGCCTACAGAACCTCCGACAATTCCATAAGAGAAATAAGATCAGCACCTGCCCCTCACAGCGGGCACAGGAATCATCCCCAGAAGCAAGAGGAATGGTGTCCTATATACCCCGACGGGCAGACAGATCTGTGAGAGTCTATGTTCAGATCAGTGAACAACAGCTTGGATACATGGCAAACAGATCAGTGAACAGCAGCTCGGATACATGGCGAACAGATCAGGGAACAGAAGCTCGGATACATGGCGAACAGATCAGGGAACAGAAGCTCGGATACACAGTGAATAGATCAGTGAACTGCAGCTTGGATACACGACGAACAGATCAGTGAACAGCAGCTCGGATACACGGCGAACAGATTAGTGAACAGCAGCTCGGATACATGGCGAACAGATGAGGGAACAGAAGCTCGGATACACAGCGAACAGATCAATGAACAGCAGCTCGGATACATGGCGAACAGATCAGTGAACAGCAGCTCGGATACATGGCGAACATATCAGGGAACAGCCGCTCAGATACACAGCAAACAAATCAGGGTACAGCAGCTCATATACACAGCGAACAGATCAGTCAACAGCAGCTCGGATATACGGCGAACAGATCAGTGAACAGCTCGGATAAACGGCGTTCACCTGTGGATCCGACGATTAATACGAAGAATGCATTAATTCTCCCATTCATAACGCATCTGAGGGTTTGTCACAATGTTTGCATATGTATACATGAAAGCAGTCGTTCTGGAGTTCAGGACAGTGAGAGATCTGCACATATTGTGTTCTGATCAGTAACTATTGCCCGCACTGAAACATTGTAACAAACCCTCAGCTGTGTGAGCAGAGTTCTGTATCATTAGACTGGACATACTCAGTGCCGCCACAACTTATGCCCCGAAGACACTGCTGCCTGTTCAGGAGGGGGCAGTAAACTCCTAAGGGTTAATGGTTGTATCGTTGTACTATATACAGGACTTAAACCAATCAGCCATAACATTAAAACCCCCTGCCTAATACTGTGTCATCCAATAGTGCTGTGAACCCGAAGGCCCGGACTCCATTCTTCAAATCTGCTTCAAATCTACATGTGCCCACCGCTGCCCGGAACAGTTGTCTCCTACATGTGCCCACCACTGCCCGGAACAGTTATCTCCTACATGTGCCCACCACTGCCCGACACAGTTATCTCCTACATGTGCCCACCACTGCCCGGAACAGTTATCTCCTACATGTGCCCACCACTGCCCGACACAGTTATCTCCTACATGTGCTCACCACTGCCCGACACAGTTATCTCCTACATGTGCTCACCGCTGCCCGACACAGTTATCTCCTACATGTGCCCACCACTGCCCGACACAGTTATCTTCTACATGTGCTCACCACTGCCCGACACAGTTATCTCCTATATGTGCCCACCCCTGCCCGACACAGTTATCTTCTACATGTGCTCACTACTGCCCGACACAGTTATCTCCTACATGTGCCCACCACTGCCCGACACAGTTATCTCCTATATGTGCCCACCCCTGCCCGACACAGTTATCTCCTACATGTGCCCACCACTGCCCGACACAGTTATCTCCTACATGTGCCCACCACTGCCCGACACAGTTATCTCCTACATGTGCCCACCGCTGCCCGACACAGTTATCTTCTACATGTGCTCACTACTGCCCGACACAGTTATCTCCTACATGTGCTCACCGCTGCCCGACACAGTTATCTCCTACATGTGCCCACCACTGCCCGACACAGTTATCTCATACATGTGCCCATCACTGCCCGGCACAGTTATCTCCTACATGTGCCCACCACTGCCCGGCACAGTTATTTCCTACATGTGCCCACCACAGTTATCTCCTACATGTGCACACCACTGCCCACCACAGTTATCTCCTACATGTGCCCACCACTGCCCGACACAGTTATCTTCTACATGTGCCCACCACTGCCCGACACAGTTATCTCATACATGTGCCCATCACTGCCCGGCACAGTTATTTCCTACATGTGCCCACCACAGTTATCTCCTACATGTGCACACCACTGCCCACCACAGTTATCTCCTACATGTGCCCACCACTGCCCGACACAGTTATCTTCTACATGTGCCCACCACTGCCCGACACAGTAATCTCCTACATGTGCCCACCACTGCCCGACACAGTTATCTTCTACATGTGCCCACCACTGCCCAACACAGTTATCTCATACATGTGCCCACCACTGCCCAGCACAGTTATCTCATACATGTGCCCATCACTGCCCGGCACAGTTATCTCATACATGTGCCCATCACTGCCCGGCACAGTTATCTCATACATGTGCCCACCACTGCCCGGCACAGTTATCTCCTACATGTGCCCACCACTGCCCGGCACAGTTATCTCCTACATGTGCCCACCACAGTTATCTCCTACATGTGCCCACCACTGCCCGGCACAGTTATCTCCTACATGTGCCCACCGCTGCCCGGCACAGTTATCTCCTACATGTGCCCACCACTGCCCGGCACAGTTATCTCTTACATGTGCCCACCGCTACCCGGCACAGTTATCTCTTACATGTGCCCACCGCTGCCTGCTATCCAGTTATCTTTGCCAGGCAGTGGGCATTATTTGTGGACCCTAGAAATTATTAGTGCACAATCAGTTCTAATTCGAGGCTACAGTCATAAAAGGAGTTGATGAGAGACTACATCCCCCAGTGCCTACAGAACCTCCGACAATTCCATAAGAGAAATAAGATCAGCACCTGCCCCTCACAGCGGGCACAGGAATCATCCCCAGAAGCAAGAGGAATGGTGTCCTATATACCCCGACGGGCAGACAGATCTGTGAGAGTCTATGTTCAGATCAGTGAACAACAGCTTGGATACATGGCAAACAGATCAGTGAACAGCAGCTCGGATACATGGCGAACAGATCAGGGAACAGAAGCTCGGATACATGGCGAACAGATCAGGGAACAGAAGCTCGGATACACAGTGAATAGATCAGTGAACTGCAGCTTGGATACACGACGAACAGATCAGTGAACAGCAGCTCGGATACACGGCGAACAGATTAGTGAACAGCAGCTCGGATACATGGCGAACAGATGAGGGAACAGAAGCTCGGATACACAGCGAACAGATCAATGAACAGCAGCTCGGATACATGGCGAACAGATCAGTGAACAGCAGCTCGGATACATGGCGAACATATCAGGGAACAGCCGCTCAGATACACAGCAAACAAATCAGGGTACAGCAGCTCATATACACAGCGAACAGATCAGTCAACAGCAGCTCGGATATACGGCGAACAGATCAGTGAACAGCTCGGATAAACGGCGAACAGATCAGTGAACAACAGCTCGGATACACGGCGAACAGATCAGTGAACAACAGCTCGGATACACGGCGAACAGATCAGTGAACAACAGCTCGGATACACGGCGAACAGATCAGTGAACAGCAGCTCGGATACAGGATGAACAGATCAGGGAACAGCAGCTCAGATACATGGGAACACGACACCTTCTCCTCAGGTTTCCTTCGTCTACAATAGATGATTAATCTGCAGGATCTACGGCCGCCGCGTTCACCTGTGGATCCGACGATTAATACGAAGAATGCATTAATTCTCCCATTCATAACGCATCTGAGGGTTTGTCACAATGTTTGCATATATATACATGAAAGCAGTTGTTCTGGAGTCCAGGACAGTGAGAGATCTGCACATATTGTGTTCTGATCAGTAACTATTGCCCGCACTGAAACATTGTAACAAACCCTCAGCTGTGTGAGCAGAGTTCTGTATCATTAGACTGGACATACTCAGTGCTGTCACAACTCATGCCCCGAAGACACTGCTGCCTGTCCAGGAGGGGGCAGTAAACTCCTAGGGGTTAATGATTGTATCGTTGAACTATACAGGACTTAAACCAATCAGCCATAACATTAAGACCCCCTGCCTAATACTGTGTCATCCAATAGTGCTGTGAACCCCAAGGTCCGGACTCCATTCTTCAAATCTGCTATCTTCTCCTTGGAATAGAATTGGCATGGAATTTGAAGAAGAAGTTGACACGGAATTTCACACGGCAGAATGTCCGCCCAGAAAATTTCCGGTAAGACATTCCGCAGACAGCGGGTGCTGGTAGAATATGCTGGAGCTAGGACCGCTCAGAACTGAGCCATCTCCATAGCCAGCAATGCATTTCCGAGCGGAATCCGCAGATAGAGCAGACATGGCAATTCTTTCTCTGGACGCCGGAATGGGGCTGTCCGCAGCAGAAATTTTGCGGTGTGCATAGTACAGCAGGATCCCATTGATCTTGCCACTAGACATCTTATCCCTTATCCAAAGCATAGGGAATAAGATGTCTGATCGCTGGGGTCCCGCTGCTGGGGACTCTTGCGATCTCCCTGCTGCACCCAGCGTTCGTTTAGAGTGTAGGGTGCAGTGCTGGAGGCTTGTGATGTCACGGCCGCTCCCTGCTCGTGACGTCACGGCCACGCCCCCTCAATGCAAGTCTATAGGAGGGGGCGTGATGGCCACCACGCCCCCTCCCATAGACTTGCATTGAGGGGGCATGGCCGTGAAGTCACAAGTGGAGCATGGCGGCGACATCACAGGCCTCCGCCCCGCATCGCTAGTCATCCAGCACCGTGCACTGGACGTCTGGGGTGCCGCAGCCAAGATCGCAGGGGTCGCCAGTGGCGGGACCCCTGTGATCAGACATCTTATCCCCTGTCCTTTGGGATAGGGGATAAGATGTCTAGGGTCAGAGTACCCCTTTAAGAAGAAATGTAAAGGAGAATCAGTACTAAGAATGCTCTCTGTTCTCTCTCAAAAATTCTGCGAGAAAATCGCGTCAATTCCGCTCCGAACTAATTTTTGTCAGGAAAACAAAGTCACGTTGACTTCAATGTGTTTTTACTTGCAGATTCCACCAGAGGAACGATCATGTTCAATGAAGAATAGAATTAAGTGTCGGAATTCAACTTGTGGAAATTCCTTAGTGTGAACAGAGCGGTGGAAAGATGATTAAAATTAATGGAACTTTCATTCGAGATGGAGTTTGAGAGGAATAAGTGAGTGTAATTACTCGAGTAAGATCCTCAGGTTGAACATACCCTAAGAGTTGAGATTATATGTTACAAGAAAGGCATCCAGGCCCCTCCCGAACATGTCCAATAAATCAACCACCATAACATGGTGAGAGCTCCATGGCCTCACTGCTCCAACTTGTTTCTCCAGCACATCCCACTGATGATTGATTGGAGGAGATCCGGGGGAATCTGGTGGCAGAGTCTCCACCTTGATCATTTCGTCATGTTCCTCATTCCTGAACATTGTCTGCAGTGGCAGGGACATTATCCTGCTGATAGAGGCCATTAGGGGTTCCTGCTGCCATTAGGGGGTCCTGCTTGCATTAGGGGGTCATGCTGCCATTAGGGAGTCCTGCTGTAATTAGGGGGTCCTGCTGCCATTAGGGGGTCCTGCTGCCATTAGGCGGTCCTGGTGCCATTAAGGAGTCCCGGTGCCATTAGGGAGTCCTGCTGCCATTAGGGAGTCCTGCTGCCATTAGGGAGTCCTGCTGCCATTAGGGAGTCTTGGTGCCATTAGGGATTCCTGCTGCAATTAGGGAGTCCCACTGCCATTAGTGAGTCCTGCTGCCATTAGGGGATCCCACTGCCATTAGGGAGGGGGTGCCATTAGGGAGTCCCGGTGCCATTAGGGAGTCATGCTGCCATTAGGGAGTCCTGCTGCCATTAGTGAGTCCTGCTGCTAATAGGGGGTCCTTCTGACATTAGAGGGTCCTGCTGCCATTAGGGTGTCCTGCTGCCATTAGCGAGTCCTGCTGCCATTAGGGAGTCTTGGTGCCATTAGGGATTCCTGCTGCCATTAGGGAGTCCCGCTGCCATTAGGGAGTCCCGCTGCCATTAGGGGATCCCACTGCCATTAGGGAGTCCTGGTGCCATTAGGGAGTCCCTGTGCCATTAGGGAGTCCTGCTGCTAATAGGGGGTCCTGCTGCCATTAGCGGGTCCCAGTGCCATTAGGGAGTCCTGGTGCCATTAGGGAGTCCCAGTGCCATTAGGGGGTCCTGCTGCCATTAGGGAATCCTGCTGCCTAAGAGAAAACTTGGTCTGTATAATGCTTAGGTAGGTGGTACATGTTACAGTAGCATCCACATGATGCCAGGACACAAGGTACCCACCAGAGCATTGACAATCACACTATTTCAGCCCCTGCCCTCCAAAATGGCATGCACGTCCCTGGAGTATACCCCTGCTACGGGCCACAGGGGAAGGTGGGCTGTTACCGTTACACATTCTCAGAACCCCATAACCCTTACATGCCATCCCAGTCCACCAAATGAGAGCAGAACTGGTGTGACACAACACCCTCAGAGGGTGCCGAAGGATTCGGAGAAGCTTTCTCTTCCAGAACTTCCATATCCCAGCTGGCTGATGAAGCCATTATCACTACCTCCACTGTCACTGAATCACGACCACAAGTAACATATAATTTCAACCTATCATCCCCCATATCTGCAACACTTAGAGGAACCCAGGAGGTGTTATTTACGTCATCCTTCCAGGCATGGAGCATCAGCCGAGAACACAATGATGGTGAGAGCAATGTGTCTTTTATTAGGTAAGTATACAAGTGTACACGAACCTGAGGAAGAAGGAAGAGTCCTTTGAAATGCGTTGTCCACGAAGCTGTCTTATATAGTTACCTAATAAAAGACACATTGGGGGAGATTTATCAAAACCTGTGCCAAGGAAAAGTTACCCTGTTGCCCATAGCAACCAATCAGATCACTTCTTTCATTTTGCAGATGTCTTGTTAAAAATGAAAGCAGCGATCCGATTGGTTGCTATGGGCAACTTTTCCTCTGGACAGGTTTTGATAAATCTCCCCCATTGCTCTCACCATCATCGTTTCCTCGGGTGATGCGCCGCAAGCCATATGTCAAATTTTTATAGAAAAAAGAGGATGAACCCTGCCAAGTCATCCTTATCCAGATTGTCTACCTGTATCCCACACCATTGTGACAATGGCATCGACGGCCGGCTGCCTTCCGACATCTATCTATTCAAAGCGCTTTACAGTGTTGTGCCTGATAGCGCAACACTCCAAGGTGAGCAGATTCATCCATCATCCATCCAAGGTCAGCAGATTCATCCGTATTTACAGTTATCCACCGGAAATTATTGCACTATATAGCGCCGTCTCTGTTCCCTTGTTTTTTTTTATTCACATTCCAGGCATGGAGCGGGACTACCTGGCGGACAATCAGGTCATATCATTGGTTCTTACTGCAGGAACAGTTTCTAGGACCTGTTGGCCATCCCCATTCTTATCTCCAGGGTGCAGTGGCCATGTTGGAATTTTTTTTATTTGTTAACTTTTTTGCATTATGTTCAAGAATGTGCCCTGCACAAGGCAAGAAATCTTACACCAACTTCTACTTCTGTGTTGCAAAGACTATTTGTAACATTGTACATAGTGCAGACACATGAAACATTCCCAAGGACACTTGCATTCATTGTGTTTCTTGTTTAAAAGTAACTTTATGGGTATAACATTGCCAAGGATTGAGTTAATTGCTAACTATGCTCTAACTTCTCCTTTTTAGGAACTGTCAATATTTACTTTAGTGTTATATGGACATTTTAATAGGATCTTATATATGTATTAACAAAGGAACATTTATGGACATTTGCTTCAAATTGCCTAAACAGACTCTTTACCTTGAACAAAATATTTGTTATGATTAGTATCATTTTGCACTAAGGTTTATTTATGATATTTCTAATACAATCGTACCCCACAAAGTATGATAATCCTGTTTGTAACCTTACACTTGTGTATGCTCTTACAGTTTCCATATATACTGCAGGTACCACCCTCCAACAATGTCACCAAGGAAGCCATGTTTTTAAGAGGGGGAGTATGTAGTGTCCCAATGATCCAGCTAATATCATAAAAAAGTTGTTGTGTGGCTTAGAGACAAAGGTTTATATAATGCATTAATTTATATAAGGTACTGGAGAGGTAATGTAAATGTAGTTTACAAGCAGGGCGTGGCCATGGTGTCACGAGCCTCCACCTGCATTGCCAGTCATCAGGCAAGGAGTGAAGTTCGCTCAGTGCACCGGATGTCTGGGGTGCCGCAGCCGAGACTGCAAGGGTCCCCAGCGGCGGGACCCCCCCCCCCCCCCCCCCCGATCAGACATTTTATCTCCTATCCTGTGGATGTCTAGGGAAAGAGTGTCCCTTTAAGAAGAAATGTAAAGTAGATTCAGTACTAAAAATGCTAATTCGCTGGCTCTCAGTTCTCTTTGAAAAATTCTGCACAAAAATTCTGATAGAAAACCGCGTCAATTCCGCTCCAAACTCATTTTTGTCAGGAAAATAAAGTCTCGTTGACTTCAATGGGTTTTTACTAGAGATGAGTGGCAGGGGCCATATTCGAATTTGCAATATTTTGCGGATATATGGACAAATATTCGTCCTATGTTTGCGAAATTCGCATATGTTCGTTCATTTTTTTTCCATGAGAAAATCGTAATGAAATTCGTATAGTGCGCAAGCGCGATTATATCTTTCAACTAACTAACACTATAAGCTACATGTCACGATTCGGCTGGCTGGAGGTGGATCCTCTGTGCCAGAGAGGGATTGGCGTGGACCGTGTTGGTGGACCGGTTCTAAGTTGCTACTGGTATTCACCAGAGCCTGCCGCAAAGCGGGATGGTCTTGCAGCGGCGGTAGCAACCAGGTCGTATCCACCAGCAACGGCTCAACCTCTCTGACTGCTGAAGATAAGCGCGGTACAAGGGAGTAGACAAGAGCAAGGTCGGACGTAGCAGAAGGTCAGGGCAGGCAGCAAGGATCGTAGTCAGGGGCAACGGCAGGAGGTCTGGAACACAGGCTAGGAACATACAAGGGAACGCTTTCACTGGCACAATGGCAACAAGATCCGGCGAGGGAGTGCAGGGGAAGTGAGGTATAAGTAGGGAGTGCACAGGTGATAACACTGATTAGGCCCGCTGCGCCAATCAGTGGCCCTTTAAATTGCAGAGACCCGGCGCGCGCGCGCCCTAAGGAGCGGGGCCGCGCGCGCCGGGACAAGACAGACGGGGAACGGGTCAGGTACGGGAGCCGGGATGCGCATCGCGAGCGGGCGCCTCCCGCGTCGCGAATCGCATCCCGGCTGGGAGTGATATTGCAGCGCACCCGGTCAGCAGGTCTGACAGGGGCGCTGCGAATGAGAGGATGCTGCGAGCGCTCCGGGGAGGAGCGGGGACCCGGAGCGCTCGGCGTAACAGTACCCCCCCCCCCTTGGGTCTCCCCCTCTTCTTGGAGCCTGAGAACCTGAGGATAAGACTTTTGTCTAGGATGTTGTCCTAAGGTTCCCAAGATCTCTCCTCTGGGCCACAGTTCTCCCAATCCACCCCAAAAATTTTTTGGGACAAATTTTTGGACAATCTTGGAGGCCAGAATCTCCTTCACAGAGAAGACGTCAGACGAACCGGAAACAGGAGTGGAAAAACAACTTTGGGAGAGAAGCGGTTAAGGATGAGTGGTTTAAGGAGAGAGACATGGAAGGCATTGGGAATACGGAGAGAAGGAGGAAGAAGGAGTTTGTAAGAGACAGGGTTAATCTGGCACAAGATTTTGAAAGGACCAAGATAGCGTGGTCCCAGTTTGTAACTGGGGACACGAAAGCGGACATACTTAGCGGAGAGCCATACCTTGTCTCCGGGAGCAAAAATGGGGGGAGTTCTTCTTTTTTTATCAGCAAATTTTTTCATCCGGGATGAAGCCTGTAGAAGAGAATTTTGGGTTTCTTTCCGTATGGTGGAAAGATCACGAGTCACTTCATCCACAGCGGGCAAACCAGAGGGCAAGGGAGTAGGGAGGGGAGGGAGAGGGTGACGGCCGTACACTACGAAAAATGGGGATTTAGCAGAAGATTCGGAGACTCTGAAGTTGTATGAGAATTCGGCCCATGGTAGAAGATCTGCCCAGTCATACTGGCGGGAGGAAACAAAATGCCGTAAATAGTCACCCAGGACCTGATTAATTCTTTCTACTTGCCCATTGGATTGGGGATGATAAGAAGAAGAGAAGTTTAATTTGATCTTGAGCTGTTTACAGAGGGCCCTCCAGAATTTAGACACGAATTGGACGCCTCTATCCGAGACGATATGCGTGGGCAAACCGTGAAGGCGAAAAATGTGTATAAAAAATTGCTTTGCCAACTGAGGCGCTGAAGGAAGGCCAGGAAGAGGAATAAAATGTGCCATCTTGGAAAATCGATCAACGACCACCCAAACAACTGTGTTGCCACGGGATGAGGGCAAGTCCGTAATAAAGTCCATACCAATCTGTGACCAAGGCTGTTCAGGAACAGGCAGAGGATGAAGGAGACCAGCAGGCTTCTGGCGAGGAGTCTTATCCCGGGAACAGACAGTACAGGCCTGCACGAAATCAACAACATCAGTCTCCAGAGTCGGCCACCAATAAAATCGAGAGATGAGTTGAAAGGATTTTTTGATGCCCGCATGGCCTGCGAGGTGGGAGGAGTGTCCCCATTTGAGAATCCCGAGACGCTGGCGTGGAGAAACGAAGGTCTTCCATTGGAGGCGTTTGCCTGATGGAAGCTGGAGAAGTGGAGATCAGACAGTCCGGAGGAATGATGTGTTGCGGAGAGGCCTCTACTTCAGAGGCATCTGAAGAACGAGAGAGGGCATCGGCCCTAATGTTCTTGTCAGCAGGGCGAAAATGGATTTCAAAGTTAAAACGGGCAAAGAACAACGACCACCTAGCCTGGTGAGGGTTCAGTCGTTGGGCAGACTGGAGATAGGAGAGGTTCTTGTGATCAGTGTATATAATAACTGGATATTTTGATCCCTCCAGCAGGTGCCTCCATTCCTCCAGCGCCAATTTAATGGCCAGTAGTTCTCGATCACTAATAGAGTAGTTTTTCTCCGCCGGAGAGAAGGTCCTAGAAAAAAACCCACAAGTAACAGCATGCCCAGAAGAATTTTTTTGTAGAAGAACTGCTCCAGCTCCCACTGAGGAGGCATCTACCTCCAATAGAAAGGGTTTAGATGGGTCAGGTCTGGAGAGCACGGGAGCAGAAGAAAAGGCAGACTTGAGATGTTTAAATGCGTCTTCCGCTTGGGGAGACCAGGACTTAGGATTGGCATTTTTCTTGGTTAAAGCCACGATAGGGGCCACAATAGTGGAGAAGTGTGGAATGAATTGTCTGTAATAATTGGCGAACCCCAAAAAACGTTGGATAGCACGGAGTCCGGAGGGGCGTGGTCAATCTAACACGGCAGATAGTTTATCTGGGTCCATTTGTAGTCCCTGGCCAGAGGCCAAGTATCCTAGGAAAGGAAGAGATTGACATTCAAAGACACATTTTTCCATTTTGGCATAAAGTTGATTGTCCCGAAGTCTCTGAAGAACCATGCGGACATGCTAGCGGTGTTCTTCTAAGTTGGCAGAAAAAATCAGAATATCGTCCAGGTAAACCACAACACAGGTATATAGGAGATCACGAAAAATTTCATTAACAAAGTCTTGGAAGACGGCAGGGGCGTTGCACAGGCCAAAGGGCATGACCAGATACTCAAAGTGTCCATCTCTGGTGTTAAATGCTGTCTTCCATTCGTCCCCCTCCCTGATGCGGATGAGATTGTAAGCACCTCTTAAGTCCAGTTCGGTAAAGATGTGGGCGCCTTTTAGGCGATCAAAGAGTTCCGAGATAAGAGGTAGCGTTTTTTTACCGTGATTTTATTAAGTCCGCGGTAATCAATGCAAGGGCGTAGGGAGCCATCTTTTTTGGACACAAAAAAAAATCCAGCTCCGGCAGGAGAGGAGGACTTGCGGATAAACCCCTTTTTTAAATTCTCCTGGATGTACTCCGACATGGCTTGAGTTTCTGGAGCAGACAGAGGATAGATTCTGCCCCGGGGTGGAGTAGTACCCGGGAGGAGGTCAATAGGACAATCATAAGGCCTGTGAGGAGGCAAAGTCTCTGCTTGTTTTTTGCAAAAAAAACATCAGCATAGTCCAGATAGGCCTTAGGAAGACCAGATACCGGGGGAACCACAGGGTCACGACTGTGAGTAGTGGGAACCGGTTTAAGACAGTCCTTGTGACAAGAAGTACCCCAGTTCTTGATTTCTCCTGTGGACTGAAGTGGACTGAAGTTCTGTGGACTGAAGTTCTGAAGTGCAGTTAGAGAGGACCAAAAATTCAATTTTTTCGTGATGGGGTCCGATGCACATTAGGAGAGGTTCCGTGCGGTAACGCACGGTACAGTCCAATCTTTCATTGTTAACAGAATTGATGTAGAGGGGTCTGTCGAGACTGGTCACCTGGATGTTGAACCTGTTGAGAGAGGCCAAAATAAAATTTCCTGCAGATCCGGAATCCAAGAAGGCCATAGCAGAGAAGGAGAAGGTAGAAGATATCCGCACAGTAAGGCGTGGAGAAGCAGAGTTCACAAGAGCTGTCTCACCTTTGTGCGGAGTCAGCGTACGTCTTTCCAGGCGGGGAGGACGGATAGGACAATCCTTCAAGAAATGTTCGGTACCGGCACAGTACAGGCAAAGATTCTTCATGCGGCGTCGTGTCCTCTCTTGAGGTGTCAAGCGAGACCGGTCAACTTGCATAGCCTCCACGGCGGGAGGCACAGGAACGGATTGCAGAGGACCAGAGGAGAGAGGAGCCGGGGAGAGAAACCGCCTCGTGCGAACAAAGTCCATATCCTGGCGGAGCTCCTGACGCCTTTCGGAAAAACGCATGTCAATGTGGGTGGCAAGATGAATAAGTTCATGCAGGTTAGCAGGAATTTCTTGTGCGGCCAGCACATCTTTAATGTTACTGGATAGGCCTTTTTTAAAGGTCGCGCAGAGGGCCTCGTTATTCCAGGATAATTCGGAGGCAAGAGTACGGAATTGGATGGCGTACTCGCCAACAGAAGAATTACCCTGGACCAGGTTCAGCAGGGCAGTCTCAGCAGAAGAGGCTCGGGCAGGTTCCTCAAAGACACTTCGAATCTCCGTGAAGGAGTGTACAGAGGCAGTGACAGGGTCATTGCGGTCCCAGAGCGGTGTGGCCCATGACAGAGCTTTCCCAGACAGAAGGCTGACTACGAAAGCCACCTTAGACCTTTCAGTAGGAAACTGGTCTGACATCATCTCCAAGTGCAGGGAACATTGCGAAAGAAAGCCACGGCAAAACTTAGAGTCCCCATCAAATTTATCCGGCAAGGATAATCGAAGGCTGGAAGCGGCCACTCGCTGCGGAGGAGGTGCAGGAGCTGGCGGAGGAGAAGATTGCTGGAGCTGTAGTAATAGCTGCTGTAGCATCACGGTCAGTTGAGACAGCTGGTGGCCTTGTTGCGCTATCTGTTGCGACTGCTGGGCGACCACCGTGGTGAGGTCGGCGACAACTGGCAGCGGGACTTCAGCGGGATCCATGGCCGGATCTACTGTCACGATTCGGCTGGCTGGAGGTGGATCCTCTGTGCCAGAGAGGGATTGGCGTGGACCGTGTTGGTGGACCGGTTCTAAGTTGCTACTGGTATTCACCAGAGCCCGCCGCAAAGCGGGATGGTCTTGCAGCGGCGGTAGCAACTAGGTCGTATCCACCAGCAACGGCTCAACCTCTCTGACTGCTGAAGATAAGCGCGGTACAAGGGAGTAGACAAGAGCAAGGTCGGACGTAGCAGGTCAGGGCAGGCAGCAAGGATCGTAGTCAGGGGCAACGGCAGGAGGTCTGGAACACAGGCTAGGAACACACAAGGAAACGCTTTCACTGGCACAATGGCAACAAGATCCGGCGAGGGAGTGCAGGGGAAGTGAGGTATAAGTAGGGAGTGCACAGGTGATAACACTGATTAGGCCACCTGCGCCAATCAGTGGCGCAGTGGCCCTTTAAATTGCAGAGACCCGGCGCGCGCGCGCCCTAAGGAGCGGGGCCGCGCACGCCGGGACAAGACAGACGGGGAACGGGTCAGGTACGGGAGCCGGGATGCGCATCGCGAGCGGGCGCCTCCCGCGTCGCGAATCGCATCCCGGCTGGGAGTGATATTGCAGCGCACCCGGTCAGCAGGTCTAACCGGGGCGCTGCGAATGAGAGGATGCTGCGAGCGCTCTGGGGAGGAGCGGGGACCCGGAACGCTCGGCGTAACACTACATTAGAACCTATCTGCTAAACGAACCTACCCTATCTAAAGCTAAAAGAAGGGAGGTATCAGTGTCCTCTGAAAGTGCCAATATTTGCAAATATTTGCATATTAGCATAAACAAAATATTCGCGCTCCACACTCATTCACACAGGAAATCATATTGGAGACTTCTTTGGACAACAAGCTGGAAGCAGGGAGGGATGATCACTTTTTTTTTTACCCAGTACACGTCATCGTTATGAATATATAGTGCTCTATTCTAAATATTTGTGAAATCGCAAAGTGCCAATATTCGCAGTAAAAATTTGCATTTCGGATATTTGCGCTCAACACTAGTTTTTACCTGAGATTCCACAAGAAGAACCATCATGTTCAATCATCTAGCGGAATAGAATTCTGCTTGTGGAAATTGCTTAGTGTGAACACTGTGGCGGAAAGATCATTACAATCAACGGAACTTTCATTCAAGGTGGAGTTTGAGCGGAATAAGTGAGTGGAAATACTCGAGTAAGATCCTCAGTGTGAAAAAAACCCTAAGAGGAGAGACTATATATTATGTTATGAGGACATCGTGTTCAAGGTCGACAAGAGAGAGAATTTAATGTTTGTCAGAGAGGAGAAGGCTGAACAAGGGCCTCTTTCCAAAACACAATTTTATTTGTTGGCCCCCAGTTGGCATGGCATATACATGCTAAGAAGCACTTAAGTATTGCTAACACTGCTAAAGGCATCAATTGAAGGAACAGTGACCAAATATCCATTCTTCTGGCTCAAAAGCTGTAATGTTCAAAGCTGTTTAAAAGTAACTATATTTTAACTAAATTGCACTAGCAGTTTCAGTAATGTGGTAACGTGCTGGTAAAGGGTAATAGTGGTAGGTGATGCCGATTCCAACACTGTTAACCTTTTTTCCTACATGGCCCTGTTCCCAAATTGTGGCCAAAAATCCAAATATACAAATGAAGTGCTTTGGTGTATAGCCTCTTGGTGCATACTTCTGCCCGCCCAACTCCACCCACTCCTCTCAAATGATCAACAGGTCCTTTAGTCCCATTCTGTTCTATCCTGCACTGCCGAGCTCCGCCACCACATGGTCACACCATCACAGGTCCTAGTGCACCAAACAACTTCATTGGCATATTTGGATCTTGGGGCATAACTCTGCAATGGGGTCATGTAAGAAATTTCTGCAGTTTATGAAGTGACGTGCGCCACACAATAAATGTTGTGCAACAACTGGAAAACGATATACTTGTGCAGCAGGTTTCACATTGAACATAAATCTGCGCTAATGATAAATTCCCACCCAAAGTGTTCCGAAATATCACTACCACCTGGGCCCCAGCGTAGAGAATTTGTGGTGCATGTTATATGAGGAGGTTTATGACAATGTTCCTGCCAGAACCTGTCGGGATGACACAATAAACTACGGAAATCTACCAGAAACTTAATCCGACGATTATGGGGGAGGAGCTACAGAGTCGAATAAAAGGGTTACATAATAACAAAGCCCGGGGGGGTGAGAACTATGCAAGTAACATTGATCTGCTCCTCACTACAGCCTTCAATAATACCCAGGAGGGGCACATATCTCCATCGGCTTCTACTGCTCTATAGCTGGTAATGGCAGAACATCCCAAATAATACCCCTAGATCATATACAGCTACACCATATAAATACCCCCAGATCATACACACCTACACCATATGAATAATACCCCCAGATCATACACACCTACACCATATGAATAATACCCCCAGATCATACACACCTACACCATATAAATAATACCCCCAGATCATATACACCTACACCATATAAATAATACCCCAGATCATAAACACCTACACCATATAAATAATACCCCAGATCATAAACACCTACACCATATAATTAATACCCCCAGATCATACACACCTACACCATATAAATAATACCCCCAGATCATACACACCTACACCATATAAATAATACCCCCAGATCATACACACCTACACCATAGAAATAATACCCCCAGATCATATACACCTACACCATATAAATAATACCCCCAGATCATATACACCTACATTATATAAATAATACCCCCAGATCATACACACCTACACCATATAAATAATACCCCCAGATCATACACACCTACACCACATAAATAATACCCCCAGATCACACACACCTACACCATATAAATAATACCCCAGATCATAAACACCTACACCATATAAATAATACCCCCAGATCATACACATCTACATCATATAAATAATACCCCAGATCATACACACCTACACCATATAAATAATACCCCCAGATCATACACATCTACATCATATAAATAATACCCCCAGATCATACACACCTACACCATATAAATAATACCCCCAGATCATACACACCTACATCATATAAATAATACCCCCAGATCATACACACCTACATCATATAAATAATACCCCTAGATCATACACACCTACACTATATAAATAATACCCCCAGATCATATACACCTACACCATATAAATAATACCGTCAGATCATACACACCTACACCATAAAATAATACCCCCAGATCATATACACCTTCACCATATAAATAATACCCCCAGATCATACACACCTTCACCATATAAATAATACCCCCAGATCATATACACCTACACCATATAAATAATACCCCCAGATCATATACACCTACATTATATAAATAATACCCCCAGATCATACACACCTACACCATATAAATAATACCCCCAGATCATACACACCTACACCACATAAATAATACCCCCAGATCACACACACCTACACCATATAAATAATACCCCAGATCATAAACACCTACACCATATAAATAATACCCCCAGATCATACACATCTACATCATATAAATAATACCTCAGATCATACACACCTACACCATATAAATAATACCCCCAGATCATACACATCTACATCATATAAATAATACCCCCAGATCATACACACCTACACCATATAAATAATACCCCCAGATCATACACACATACATCATATAAATACCCCCAGATCATACACACATACATCATATAAATACCCCCAGATCATACACACATACATCATATAAATAATACCCCCAGATCATACACACCTACACCATATAAATAATACCCCCAGATCATACACACCTACATCATATAAATAATACCCCTAGATCATACACACCTACACTATATAAATAATACCCCCAGATCATATACACCTACACCATATAAATAATACCGTCAGATCATACACACCTACAACATAAAATAATACCCCCAGATCATATACACCTTCACCATATAAATAATACCCCCAGATCATACACACCTTCACCATATAAATAATACCCCCAGATCATACACATCTACATTATATAAATAATACCCCCAGATCATACACACCTACACCATATAAATAATACCCCCAGATCATACACACCTACACCATAGAAATAATACCCCCAGATCATACACACCTACACCATATAAATAATACCCCCAGATCATACACACCTACACTATATAAATAATACCCCCAGATCATACACACCTACACTATAGAAATAATACCCCCAGATCATATACACCTACATCATATAAATAATACCCCCAGATCATACACACCTACACCATATAAATAATACCCCCAGATCATACACACCTACACTATATAAATAATACCCCCAGATCATACACACCTACACCATAGAAATAATACCCCCAGATCATATACACCTACATCATATAAATAATACCCCCAGATCATACACGTCTACACCATATAAATAATACCCCCAGATCATACACACCTACACCATATAAATAATACCCCCAGATCATACACACCTACATCTTACACTGCTCAAAAAACTAAAGGTCTCCCTGCGATAACACATCGTAGATCTGAATGAACTAATCGTATGAAATCCTTTCCTCTTTACATAGTTGAATGCGCTGACAACAAAATCGCACAAAAATTATCAATGGAAATCATTAACCCCTGGAGGTCTGGATATGGAGTCACACTCAAAATCACAGTGGAAAACCCCACTACAGGCTGATCCAACTTTATCTAATGTCCTTAAAACAAGTCCCAATGAGGCTCAGTAGTGTGTGTGGCCTCCACGTGCCCGTATGACCTCCCTACAACGCCTGGGCATGCTCCTGATGAGGTGGGGGATGGTCTCCTGAGGGATGTCCTCCCAGACCTGGACTAAAGCATCCGCCAACTCCTGGACAGTCTGTGGTAGATGGAGTGAGACGTCCCAGATGGGCTCAATCGGATTCAGGTTAACGGGCGGCCAGTCCATAGCATCAATGCCTTCCTCTTGTAGGAACTGCTGACACACTCCAGCCACATGAGGTCTAGCATTGTCTTGTATTAGGAGGAACCCAGAGCCAACCGCACCAGCATATGGTCTCACAAGGGGTCTGAGGATCTCATCTCGGTACCTAATGGCAGTCCGGCTACCTCTGGCAAGCACATGGAGGGCTGTGCGGCCCCCCCAAAGAAATGCCACCCCACACCATTACTGACCCACCGCCAAACTGGTCATGCTGGAGGATGTTGACGGCAGCAGAACGTTCTCCGCGGCGTCACCAGACTCTGTCACATGTGCTCAGTGTGAACCTGCTTTCATCTGTGAATAGCACAGGGCGCCAGTGGCGAATATGCCAATCTTGGTGTTCTCTGGCAAACATCCTGCACAGTGTTGGGCTGTAAGCACAACCCCCACCTGTGGACGTTGGGCACTCATACCACCCTCATGGTGTCTGTTTCTGACCGTTTGAGTGGACACATGCACATTTGTGTCCTGCTAGAGGTCATATCGCAGGGCTCTGGCAGTGCTCCTCCTTGCACTAAGGTGGAGGTAGCAGTCCTGCTGCTGGGTTGTTGCCCTCCTACGGCCTCCTCCACGTCTCCTGATGTTCTGGCCTGTCTCCTGGTAGCGCCTCCATGTTCTGGACTCTACGCTGACAGACACAACAAACCTTCTTGGCACAGCTCGCATTGATGTGCCATCCTGGATGAGCTGCACTACCTGAGCCACTTGTGTGGGTTGTAGACTCCGTCTCATGATACCACTAGAGTGAAAGCACCGCCAGCATTCCAAAGTGACCAAAACATCAGCCAGGAAGCATAGGAACTGAGAAGTGGTCTGTGGTCACCACCTGCAGAACCAACCACTCCTTTATTGGGGTTGTCTTGCTAATTGCCTATAATTTCCACCTGTTGTCTGTTCCATGTGAATTGATTGTCAATCAGTGTTCTTCCTGAGTGGACAGTGGGATTTCACACACGTGTCAGTGACTTGGAGTTACATTGTGGTAAGTGTTCCCCTTTATTATTTTGGGCAGTGTATAATACCCCAAGAATAATACTGTGCACGCTCAGCCTCTGCTCAGTCCACAAGGTCTTAGCTATCTTGATAAATTACACTCCATTGATTGGGAGGCAAGGGACCCCTGTTCTCCTGATGTATGGGGGTCCAGTGGACAGACCCCAAACAACCAGATATTTATCCCATATTCAGTGGACAGCGGATAAGTTTAACCCCTTATCTTCTCTATAGACCCTCCACCCCCGCCGTGTTGGCTATTTTGACTGTTCCTATTGAAGTCTGTCATGTCTCCACTGATGTTTATTATTAATATTTTTAGGGGTGCTGTGCTGCCCATTGTGCTTTTTGTTAAAGGGGTAGTCCAGTGGTGAAAAACTTATCCCCTATCCTAAGGATAGGGGATAAGTTTGAGATCGCGGGGGGTCCGACCGCTGGGGCCCCCTGCGATCTCTCTGTACGGGGCCCCGGCTCTCCGCCGAGATAGCGGGTGTCGACCCCCGCACGAGGCGGCGGCCGACACGCCCCCTCAATACATCTCTATGGCAGAGCCGGAGATTGCCGGAGCGTACGCTATTGACCGAGCGGTTTAATTAACGATATATTTTTATAATTCGGACATTTTTGCATGCGGTGATACCACATATGTTTATTTTTATTTACACTGTATTTTTTTTATGGGAAAAGGGGGGTGAGGGGAGGGGTTAAATTATCTTTATTCACTTTTTTTTTGCAGTGTTATAGCTTCCATAGGAGACTATAACACTGCACACACTGATCTTTATCATTGATCACTGGTGTCTCATAGGAAACCAGTGATCGATGATTCTGCCGCTTGACTGCTCATGCCTGGATCTCAGGCACTGAGCAGTCATTCGGCGATCGGACAGTGAGGAGGCAGGTAGGGACCCTCCCGCTTTCCTGTAAGCTGTTCGGGATGCCGCGATTTCACCACGGCTATCCCGAACAGCCCACTGAGCTAACCGGCAGTTTTTACTTTCACTTTTAGCCGCGTGGCTCAGCTCTGAGTGCCAGGCTAAAGGGTTAATAGCGCGCGGCGCTGCGCGCTATTAGTGGCGGGTCCCGGCTTCACTATGACACTGGGCCCGCAGTGATATGATGGGGTGTTACCGTGTAACCCCGCGTTATATCATGGGAGCAGGACCAAGGACGTACCGGTACGTCCTTGGTCCTTAAGGGGTTAATGGAGGTCAATGGATCCGACTTTATATACGATTTTAAGTTATAAAAATCGTGTACTCAGGTCGGATAGAGAAATTGGAGAAATCGTGATGTGAATGCAGCCTAAGAGGAGACTTCTTAGGTCTGTGATGATAAGGAGGAGGCTGCTGGGAAGTGATCTGTACAGAACTAAAGCGAGGGCTGACACAAGGAGAGGTGTAGATAGAGAAGACAGTAAGAGCTCATGTTCACTCTCTCTGTAGATAGAGAAGATAATGGGGAGCTCAGCTTCTCCCTCCCTGTACATAGAAAAGACAATATGAGCTCGGTCTTTCCCTCCCTGTAGAGAAGACAATAGGTGCTCAGCCTCCCCCTTCCTGTAAACAGAGAAGACAACAGGACTTAACCCCTTAGGGACCAGGCCATTTTACACCTTAAGGACCAGAGCGTTTTTTTGCAATTCTGACCACTGTCACTTCAAACATTAATAACTCTGGAATGCTTTTAGTTATCATTCTGATTCCGAGAATGTTTTTTCGTGACATATTCTACTTTATGTTATTGGTAAAATTTTATGGTAACTTGCATCCTTTCTTGGTGAAAAATCCCCAAATTTGATGAAAAAAATGAAAATTTTGCATTTTTCTAACTTTGAAGCTCTCTGCTTGTAAGGAAAATGGATATTCAAAATAATTTTTTTTTTGGTTCACATATACAATATGTCCACTTTATGTTTCCATCATAAAATTTATGAGTTTTTACTTTTGGAAGACACCAGAGGCTTCAAAGTTCAGCAGCAATTTTGAAATTTTTCCCAAAATTTTCAAACTCGCTATTTTTCATTGACCAGTTCAGGTTTGAAGTGGATTTGAAGAGTCTTAATATTAGAAATACCCCATAAAGGACCCCATTATAAAAACTACACCCCCCAAAGTATTCAAAATGACATTCAGTAAGTGTATTAACCCTTTAGGTGTTTCACAGGAATAGCAGCAAAGTGAAGGAGAAAATTCAAAATCTTCATTTTTTACATTTTGCACGGGGTAAAAAGGAGAAAATTTTTACTTGTATTTGAAACCCAATTTCTCTAGAGTAAGCACATACCTCATATGGCTATGTAAAGTGTTCGGCGGGCGCAGTAGAGGGCTCAGAAGGGAAGGAGCGACAAATGGTTTTTGGGGGGCATGTCGCATTTAGGAAGCCCCTATGGTGCAAGGACAGCAAAAAAAAAAACACATGGCATACCATTTTGGAAACTAGACTCCTCGGGGAACGTAACAAGGGGTAAAGTGAACCTTAATACCCCACAGGTGATTCACGACTTTTGCATATGTAAAAAAAATATATATTTTTTACCTAAAATGCTTGGTTTCCCAAAAATTTTACATTTTTAAAAAGGGTAATAGCAGAAAATACCCCCCAAAATATGTAACACAATTTCTCCCGAGTACGGCGATACCCCATATGTGACCCTAAACTGTTGCCTTGAAATACGACAGGGCTCCAAAGTGAGAGCGCCATGCGCATTTGAGGCCTAAATTAGGGACTTGCATAGGGGTGGACATAGGGGTATTCTACGCCAGTGATTCCCAAACAGGGTGCCTCCAGCTGTTGTAAAACTCCCAGCATGCCTAGACAGTCAGTGGCTATCTGGCAATACTGGGAGTAGTTGTTTTGCAACAGCTGGAGGCTCCGTTTTGGAAACAGTGGCGTACCAGACGTTTTTCATTTTTATTGGGGAGGGGGGCTGTGTAGGGGTATGTGTATATGTAGTGTTTTTTACTTTTTATTTTATTTTTTGGTAGTGTAGTGTTTTTAGGGTACAGTCGCACGGGCGGGGGTTCACAATAGTTTCTCGCTGGCAGCTTGAGCTGCGGCAGAAAATTTGCCGCAGCTCAAACTTGCAGCCGGATACTTACTGTAAACCTCCGCCCATGTGAGTGTACCCTGTACGTTCACATTGGGGAGGGGGGAACATCCAGCTGTTGCAAAACTACAACTCCCAGCATGTACGGTCTATCAGTGCATGCTGGGAGTTGTAGTTTTGCAACAGCTGGAGGCTCCGTTTTGGAAACAGTGGCGTACCAGACGTTTTTCATTTTTATTGGGGAGGGGAGGGGGGCTGTGTAGGGGTATGTGTATATGTAGTGTTTTTTACTTTTTATTTTATTTTTTGGTAGTGTAGTGTTTTTAGGGTACAGTCACACGGGCGGGGGTTCACAGTAGTTTCTCGCTGGCAGTTTGAGCTGTGGCAGAAAATTTGCCGCAGCTCAAACTTGCAGCCGTATATTTACTGTAAACCTCCGCCCATGTGAGTGTACCCTGTACGTTCACATTGAAGGGGGGGGGGGGGGGAGAAACATCCAGCTGTTGCAAAACTACAACTCCCAGCATGTACGGTCTATCAGTGCATACTGGGAGTTGTAGTTTTGCAACAGCTGGAGGCACACCAGTGTGCCTTCAGCTGTTGCAAAAGCTACAACCCCCAGCATGTATGGACAGCGGAAGGGCATGCTGGGTCTTGCAGTTATGCAACAGCTGGAGGCATACTACTTTGGCTGGGGATGCTGGGGATTGTAGTTATGCAACAGCTGGAGACACACTGGTTTGCTACTTAACCCCTTAAGGACTCAGCCCATTTTGACCTTAAGGACTCAGACAATTTAATTTTTACGTTTTAATTTTTTCCTCCTCGCCTTCTAAAAAGCATAACTCTTTTATATTTTCATCCACAGACTAGTATGAGGGCTTATTTTTTGCGCGACCAGTTGTCCTTTGTAATGACATCACTCATTATATCATAAAATGTATGGCGCAACCAAAAAACACTATTTTTGTGGGGAAATTAAAACACAAACCGCAATTTTGCTAATTTTGAAAGGTTTCGTTTTCACGCTGTACAATTTATGGTAAAAATGACGTGTGTTCTTTATTCTGAGGGTCAATACGATTAAAATGATACCCATTATTACATACTTTTATATTATTGTTGCGCTTAAAAAAAATCACTAACTTTTTAATCAAATTAGTACGTTTATAATTCCTTTATTTTGATGACCTCTAACTTTTTTCTTTTTCCGTATAAGCGGCGGTATGGGGGCTCATTTTTTGCGCCATGATCTGTACTTTTTTTTGATACCACATTTGCATATAAAAAACTTTTAATACATTTTTTATTATTTTTTTTTTTTATAAAATGTATTAAAAAAGTAGGAATTTTGGACTTTTTTTTTTTTCGTTCACGCCATTCACCGTACGGGATCATTAACATTTTATTTTAATAGTTCGGACATTTACGCACGCGGCGATACCAAATATGTCTATAAAAAAAAAATTAACGCTTTTTGGGGGTTAAATAAGAAAAAACGGACGTTTTACTTTTTTATTGGGGGAGGGGATTTTTCACTTTTTTTTTTACTTTTACATTTTTTTTTACACTTGAATAGTCCCCATAGGGGACTATTCATAGCAATACCATGATTGCTAATACTGATCTGTTCTATGTATAGGACATAGAACAGATCAGTGTTTTCGGTGATCTTCTGCTCTGGTCTGCTCGATCACAGACCAGAGCAGGAGACGCCGGGAGCCGGACGGAGGAAGGTGAGGGGACCTCCGTTAAGGCGTTATGAATCATCGGATCCCCGCAGCAGCGCTGCAGGCGATCCGATCATTCATTCAAATCGCGCACTGCTGCAGATGCCGGGATCTGTATTGATCCCGGCACCTGAGGGGTTAATAGCAGGCGCCCGCGAGATCGCGGGCGTCGGCCATTGCCGGCGGGTCCATTGCCGGCGGGTCCCTGGCTGCGATCAGCAGCCGGGATCAGCCGCGCATGACACGGTCATCGCTCTCATGCCTATATATAAAGAAGACAATTAGAGGTTAGCCTTCCCCCTGTACAGTGGGGATCAAAAGTTTGGGCCCCCCAGGTAACAATTTGTATTAATGCATAAAGAAGCCAAGGAAAGATGGATAAATCTCCAAAAGGCATCACATTACAGATTAGACATTCTTATAATATGTCACCAAAAGTTACATTTTATTTCCATCATTTACACTTTCAAAATAACAGAAAACAAAAAAATGGCGTCTGCAAAAGTTTGTGCACCCTGCAGAGTTAATATCTTGTACTGCCCCCTTTGGCAAGTATCACAGCTTGTAAAAGCTTTTTGTAGCCAGCCAAGAGTCTTTCAGTTCTTGTTTGATGTATCTTTGCCCATTCTTCCTTACAAAAGTCTTCCAGTTCTTTGAGGTTTCTGGGCTGTCTGTCACGCGTTGCTCTTTTAAGGTCTATCCATAGATTTTCAATGATGTTGAGGTCAGGAGATTGTGAAGGCCATGGTAAAACCTTCAGTTTACGCCTCTTGATGTAATCCCCCGTGGATTTCGAGGTGGGTTTAGGATCATTATCCATTTGTAGAAGCCATCCTCTCTTTAACTTCAGCTTTTTCACAGATGGCATCAAGTTAGCATCCAAAATTTGCTGAAATTTTATTGAATCCATTTTTCCTTCTACTCGTGAGATGTTCCCTGTGCCACTGGCTGCAATACAACCCCAAAGCATGATTGATCCACCCCCATGCTTAGCAGTTGGACAGAGGTTCTTTTCATTAAATTCTGTTCCCCGTCTTCTCCAAACGTACCTTTGCTCATTCCGGTCAAAAAGTTAAATTTTAACCTCGGTCCACAGAACTTGTTTCCAAAATGCATCAGGCTTGTCTATATGTTCATTTGCAAAGTTCAAACGCTGATTTTTGTGGTGAGGACGTAGAAGAGGTTTTCTTCTGATGACTCTTCCATGAAGACCATATTTGTATAAGTATCTCTTTATAGTGGAATAGTGTACCACAACTCCAGTGTCTGCCAGATCTTTCTGGAGGGATTGTGCAGTCAAACATGGGTTTTGAATTGTTTTTCTCACAATCCTGCAAGCTGTTGTCTGATATTTTCTTGGTCTTCCAGATCTTGTTTTAACTTCCACTGTTCCTGATGACTGCCATTTCTTAATTACATTCCGAACAGAGGATATTGACATCTGAAAACGTTTTGCTATCTTCTTATAGCCTTCTCCAGCTTTGTGAGCATCAACTATTTTCAGTTTCAGATTTCTAGACAACTGCTTAAAATAACCCATGGCGCTGATTGTTGGGGCAAGGTCAGATGAGTCTGGGCATTTATAACCTTTGAGATTGACATCACCAGGTCTTCCCAGATGATGATTGAGAACAATCCATGACACTGGCAGCTTTGCAAAGGGGGCAGTGCATGCTATAAACTCTGCAGGTGCCCAAACTTTTGCAGATGCCAGTTTTTTGTTTTCTGTTATTTTGAAAGTGTAAATGATGGAAATAAAATGTAACTTTTGGTGACATATTATAAGAATGTCTAATCTGTAATTTGATGCCTTTTTGAGATTTTTTCATCTTTTCTTGGCTTCTTTATGCACATTAATACAAATTTTTACCTGGGGTGCCCAAACTTTTGATCCCCACTGTAAACACAGAAGACTGTAGGAGCACAGTCTTCCCCTCCCTGTAGCGAGAGACCATGAGAGCTCAGCTTCCCCCTCCACAGTATATAAAGAAGACATTAGGAGCTTAGACTACCTCTCCCTGTTGATAGAGAAGACAATAGGAACACAGCCTTCCCCTCCCTGTACATAGACAAGGTAACTGGAGCTCAGACTCCCCTCACTGAATATAAATAAGACAATGAGAGGTTAGTCTTGCTCCTCCCCTGTAGTTAGAGAAGACAACAGGAGCTCAGCCCCCCCTCCCGGACATAGATCTCTGTACAGGTCACAGAGAATGCTCACACACCTCCCCTATACAAAAAATAGGATCTGGTGATTTTCATTTTGGAAGATTTATCAAAACACATTCTAAGGAATAGGCCTTTTGTAATCCCTTAACGACCAAGGACGTATATTTACGTCCTTGGCCGGCTCCCGCGATATAACGGGGGGTCATGCGGTGACCCCGCGTCATATCGGGTTGGTCCCGGCATGTATCTGAAGCCAGGACCCGCAGCTAATAGCGCGCAGCAGCGATCGTGGTGCAGCGCGCTATTAACCCTTTATACGCGGCGTTCAAAGTTGAGCGCCGCGTCTAAAACAAAAGTGAAAGCCGCCCAGCTGCTCAGTGGGGCTGATCGGGACCACCGCAGTGAAAATGCGGTGTCCCGATCAGCTAGGACACGAGCGGAGGTCCTCTTACCTGCCTCCGGCGTGTCCCTTCGGCAATTGATTGCTCCAAGCCTGAGATACAGGCTTGAGCAATTGACCGCCGATAACATTGATCACTGCAAAGCTGTGCCTTTGCAGTGAACAGTACTGGCAATCAGTGTGTGCAGTGCTATAGGTCCCTATGGGAGCTATAACACTGCAAAAAAAAAGTGTAAAAAAAAAGTTAATAAATGTGATTTCACCCTATCCTTTTCCCATAAAAAAACCCCACTATGTAAATAAAAATAAATATAAACATATGTGGTATTGCCACGTGTGTAAATGTCCAAACTATAAAAATATATCATTAATTAAACCGCACAGTCAATGGCGTACGCGCAAAAAAATTCCAAAATCCAAAAGAAGGTATTTTTGGTAGCTTTTTATATCATACAAAAATGAATAAAAAGCAATAAAAAAAAAGTCCAATCAATACAAAAATAGTACCGCTAAAAACGTCAGATCACGGTGCAAAAAATGAGCCCTCATACAGCCCCATACACAGAAAAATAAAAAAGTTATAGGGGTCAGAAGATGACAATTTTAAACGTAAAAATTTCCGTGCATGTAGTTATGATTTTTTCCAGAAGTACGACAAAATCAAAACGATATAAGTAGGATATCATTTTAATCGTATGGACCTACAGAATAAAGATCCGGTGTTATTTTTAATGAAAAATGTACTGCATAGAAACGTAAGCCCCCAAAATTTACAAAATGGCGTTTTTTTCTTCAATTTTGTCGCACAATGATTTTTTTCCGTTTCGCTGTAGATTTTTGGGTAAAATGACTGATGTCATTGCAAAGTAGAATTGGTGGCGCAAAAAATAAGCCATCATATGGATTTTTTGGTGCAAAATTGAAAGGGTTATGATTTTTAAAAGGTGAGGAGGAAAAAACTAAAGTGCAAAACCGAAAAACTCTCAGTCCTTAAGGGGTTAAAATGAGGCAATCTGGTTGGTTGCTTTTAGGCAACTAGTCAACTCTTTCTCTACACATTTTGATAAATCTCCCCCCACTGTGTCTGTGTCCATAGGGCTTACACATCTCTGCTGTATAAATAATTTCCTCCCAGGTATGACAATGACCCATATGTAGCACACGGCTCAGATGGAAAGCAGCACTTCTGCTTCTGAAGCACAGATTTGCTGGAATGGTTTTTGGGCACCATGTTGCACTTGTAGAGCCCCTGAGGTGTACGCTTGAGCAAACTATCAATCACTGTCCTGATTCCATGGCCTATTTTTATCTTCTGGATACAGGTTTTCTTATCCCCTGAGAATTAAAAAAAAAGACTGCAATTCTGCATTGTTCACTGTGCAGAATAAATGAAATAAATTACATGTTAAGATAATTCTGTGTGTTGATACACTTACAGAGATTATCATGGTTTACTAATTTTGCATATTCCAAGAGCCAAAACTTCATTTGACCATTGATGGAGATGTGTGGGGGCTTGTCTGGGGATTGGACAGGATTCCCACAGAATGTTGCCCAAAGCATCACACAATGTGAAGATGATCTGACTAGTTGTCTATCCATTACAATTAGGCCCTTGTTACATTTGCTTACATCCTTATTCCGGATGGGACCAGCCAGCCATCTAATGTGTATAGGGGGCCTCCTAATTCTGCCCTCAAAAGATGATGTTTGGGGAGGAAAGGATTGCATGTTGACTTTTAGCTTCCTGATCCCTTCATTCTTGGGGAGATAAGATACTGCCAAAGAAGTATCTCTGTTGAACACGTGAATTCTTGGCCGAGCGTTAATGTGTATGGGGGATCTGAAAATATCACTGTCAATAGAAGTGTGTATGGTCACCTTATGGTAATACCATTGCCGAATGTGATCAAGTAGATTAGCACTTAAAGGGGTACTCCACCCATAAACATCTTATCCCCTCAAACATGCTCAGAAGAGAAGGAGCACCATTGGGATTTTGGAGAGAAAATTTGTCCGGAATTGAAGGCAACGTGTGTTTACAAAGCCCCCCGTGGTGCCAGAACAATGGACCCCCCCCCCACATGTGACCCCATTTTGGAAACTACACCCCTCATGTTATGTAATAAGGGGTGCAGTGAGCATTTACACCCCACAGGTATCTGACAGATTTTTGGAACAGTGGTCCGAGAAAATGAAAAATGTAATTTTTCATTTGCACAGCCCACTGTTCCAAAGATCTGTCAAATGCCTGCGACCTGCGATCCCCTTTGGATAGGGGATAAGTTCTCTAGGGGCAGAGTACCCCTTTAAGTAGCCTATAACATGGTTTAATTATCATGTGGGCAGATTGTTCGTGTGGCCATTTGTAGCATGTCCTATATCACACTAGGAGATGTGCGGCCGAAGAGCAATGATTTCTAAACATAAAAGATGTGATCAGCCATGGACGGAGTGTTTGCTTGTACGTCAGGAGATCACCGAGCCTGTCAAGGCCCATTCAGAAGACAGAATATCCACCAAGAAAAGTTCCGGGAGGATATTCCATAGGAGGCATGGGCCTAGCGGTAGGACGGCTCAGACATGCGCCATCTCTACTGACGGCAATGTATGTCCGAGTGGACTCTGCTGAAGCATTGAATATGTTCATTCTTTCAGAGGATCCCGGAATTTGAATTTCCGCTGCAGAATTTTCCTCTCAACCAGGAAAGCATGAGACTTCACCTCTTTTCAGATCCATTACTTGCTTTGTATTCAATAAATGCAATTAAAATCCTAAAAATGTGAACATACTCTTACATAGGCGATGTCCGCTTATTTAGCCAATAACTGCTCCATGTAACTGGGTCTTTCTAAAATATTCCAACCCAATTCCAACGATAATCCATGTTATTCACAGTTTTGGGGTTTCTGCCTTCGTTAATCGTATCCGCTGGCATCCCAACGAAAACGAGATGCCAACATATACTGTTAATGAGAGCAGTGGACCCACTTTTATGGCCGAATATGTATACCTTATTTCAAAGGTGAAATCGCGTAAAATAATGGATACATCCAAAACAGGGAACGCTGCTCCTGTTAACAGAATACGTCAGCGGATGTAATTAACGTTGGCCGGAAAGCAGTGTGTTCGCACCCTTAAAGGGGTACTCCGCCCCTAGACATCTTATTCCCTATCCAAAGGGTAGGGGATAAGATGTCTGATCACAGGGGTCCCCAGCAGGACCCCCGCGATCTCCCTGCTGCACCCAGCATTCGTTTAGAGCGTAGAGTGCAGCGGCAGAGCCTCGTTACGTCACGGCCATACCTCGCTCGTGACGGCCACGCCCCCTCAATGCAAGTCTATGGGAGGGGGCGTGACGGCCGCCACGCCCCCTCCCATAAACTTGCATTGAGGGGACATGGTCGTGACATCACGAGCGGGGTGCGGCCGTGACGTCATGAGTCTCTGCCCCGCATCACCAGTCATCCAGCACGGAGCGATGCGGATGGATGTCTGGGGTGCCGCAGCCGAGATCATGGAGGGCCCCAGCAGCGGGACCCCCGCAATCAGACATTTTATCTTAGGGGATAAGATGTCTAGGGGCGTAGTACCCCTTTAAAGGGTAACTATAAGGTTGTTGGCGGCAGGATGCACATTCATACTTAAGCGAGCAGTCTATGAAATTGTCAGAAGTCTACGGGAATTCCATCAATTCTGTATACCGCTTACTTTTGGAGTGAGGTACAGTGTTGTGTTGAGTCTGAAGGTGTATCCTGCTGCCGCCACAACATTATAGTTACCTGAATTTCTGTAGTGTGAAGGGGGCCTAATGATTAAAAGATCAGTGTACAACAAGCAGCAGCTGTGTCTGGCGGTTCTGAGATTTTTATAATCATAGTCGTCCATGGCGGATGTCATCTGTCGCACCATTCCCACCTCCAGGCTTATTGACACCAGCACCAGGCCATTAACTAATAGGACAATAAAGAGGGAATTAAAGCAACCTCTACAGAGCGCCAGGTCCCGGAGGGCTCGTCTCCACTAATTGTTTTATTGGCAGCGATCAGCCATCATAAGCGCGGCGTGCGCCAAACCGATATTAATAGTAGAAGTAGGAGGCCAATTCTCAAAACTAGAAAGGAACAAGGAGAGAGGTTGTGCTCATTAACCCGGAACCAGAAACCTTGGCCACAAATAAAATAGTGAGGACATTTTCTGACATTTTCAGACTCAGCTTAGCTTTTTGGTGTATGTGAAGAGTGAAATTTCTGAAAATTTGTATCCTCCACAAAATTTGAATGCCCTGCAACCATTTAATAAATTTGGCGGAGTCACACAAAAAAAAAAAAAAAAAAAAAAAAAAAAAAGAACTAAAAAATTAACTACATCACACATATTCGTAAATGCCCCCCATTGTGATGACCATGAGCTCCTCATCCAGATTCTCCAGAGAAAAGCATCCAAAACCCCTTCACAGGAAGCCTCCAGGACGTGTATTAACAGGGGAGATTGTAATTTTAGGATGAATGTAATTTAATGACGTTTACCATCACCTGTGTGTACAGACTATATGACCGCCGGGGGTCTATTATATACCGCACTTGTGTACTCACAGTAATGGAGTCTCTTGGTCTAAACAGGTGATTGCTGTGATAAGGATAAGATACCAGGGGTGGGGGACGAGCAGGACAAACACATCACAGGCAGCTCTGTATGCGAGATTTACAGGGTATTGTATGTGAAATTACCCCTCTATAAGGATCATTACACATACAATACCACAGGAAGTCTGCACAGAGCCAGGAAGGCTCCACTCAGCCACAGCCACCAATCATCATCCACCCTCCATATAGTCACTATCAGAAACAATATAATACATATATAATAATACAGGGAATGTGCACAGTGTCCGCAGGGGTGTGGAAATTTAATAACCACAGAACTAAAACGGAGCAAAATCTACTTGTCCCTCATGACGATCCACTTGTCCCGGCCAATTTTCGCTTTTACACTCTCGTTTTTTCCTCCTCGCCCTATAATAGCCATAACTACCTACTATAATGATACCTTTACATTTTTCAATAACATATTCTCTGAACCAAAATAATCTATATATAAATCGGTGAAGTGAAATTGAAATAGTAAAAGATAGTTTTGCAGCTTTGGTGATTTTCTTTTCTGCGCCATTTACCTTGCGGTTGAGATAACATGTTATTTTGATACTTTAGGTCGCCTGATTACAGTAATACCAGATTTGTATCGTTTCTGTCATGTTTTACTAATTTTAAAAAAATTCTAAACTTTTTCAAAAAAAATTAATTGCCAGTTTTTGACCCCTGTAGTTTATTTTATTTTTTTCCGCATACCAGGCTGTAAGAGGGCTAATTTTTTGCGCCATAATTCTGTTTTTTGTATCGGTACCATTTTGGTATTGATCTGACTTTTTAATCGCTTTTTAAGTCTTTTTTTCTGGGATATTGTAAAAATTGCAATTCTGTGGTTTGGTATTTTTTTTACATTTACGTCATTTACCGTATGGGATACATAATGTTATATTTTAACAGTTCGTACAATTACACACGCAGCGAAACGAAATGTTTATTTTTATTATGTTTACATGTTTTTATATAGGAAAAGGGGGTGATTTGAAGTTTTAACATGAAAGGGGTTAATGTGTCTTTTAAACTTTTATTCAAAATTTTTTTTTTTTTACACTTTTTTTGACTTTTAGGAGGAATCATTAGATTCCTCATACAGATGAATAGATTCTATTGAACTCCATTGATCTGTGTGCTCTGTGATCCATTGATAGAGCCTGGTCCAGCAGGGAACAGAGGTAAAACTCCTTTGGCTAACTCTATATTGGATCGCCCCCCCCTGCGATCGCGCTGCGGGGGGCGACCTACCCCACTAGCCCACCAGGGAGCATTCACATGTCCCTTTAGACGCCACTGTCAGCTTTGACAGCGGTGATCTAAAGGGTTAATAGCCAGCCGCGGCCCCTGAAAACAGCTGGGGGCTGCAGAGTATGGAGCGGGCAGGAGTCGCTCCATACAGACTGCTTGCCCGAAGCCGGGCTAAGGGCCGGAAAAATTTACCTGCCCGGCGCCCGGAACTGCATGTCCCTGGCGTTGGGCGATGGGAATTCCACATCCCTGGTCAGTAAAGCTCCGCTCAGCACCAGACAAGAACCATCATATTATATAATACATATATAATAATACAAAAACGAGCTGGTAAAGGGGCGGGGCATTATTGGCTAGGTAATTGCCAATACCGATAATGCCCAAAATCGTGATTATCGGACGATGATATCGTCCAAACCGATAATCGGTAGATCCCTAGTAAGGACATAGCCTAAAGCAGTGTTTCCCAACCAGGCCATCTCCAGCTGTTGCAAAACTACAATTCCCAGCATGCCAGGACAGCCAACGGCTGTCCTGGCATGCTGGGAATTGTAGTTTTGAAACAGCCAGAGGCGCCTGTGTTGGGAAAAACTGCCTTAGGCTATGTTCACATGGCGGGATTAAAGGGGTATTCCAGCAAAAAAACTTTTTTTTTTTTTATATATATATATATATATCAACTGGCTCCAAAAAGTTAAACAGATTTGTAAATGACTTCTATTAAAAAAAAATTTTAATCCTTCCAATAATTATCAGCTGCTGAAGTTGAGTTGTTCTTTTCTGTCTGGCAACAGTGCTCTCTGCTGACATCTCTGCTTGTCTCGGGAACTGCACAGAGTAGAAGAGGTTTGCTATGGGGATTTGCTTCTACTCTGGACAGTTCCCGAGACAGGCGTCATCAGAGAGCACTCACCCAGAAAAGAACAACTCAACTTCCGCAGCTCATAAGTACTGAAAGGATTAAGATTTTTTTTTTTATAGAAGTAATTTACAAATCTGTTTAACTCTCTGGAGCCAGTTGATATGTAAAAAAAAACGTTTTTTTTCCCGGATAACCCCTTTAACTCCTTAAGGACGTAGGGCGTACCTGTACGCCCTACACGCGGTGTTTAAAACGGGGTCACGCCGTGACCCCGCATCACACCGGGTCGGTCCCGGCTGCTAAAAAAAAAGTTAACAAAGGTAATTTAACCCCTTCCCTAATAAAAGTTTGAATCACCCCCCTTTTCCCATAAAAAAAAAAAACTGTGCAAATAAAAATAAACATATATGGTATCGCCACGTGCGGAAATGTCCGAACTATAAAAATATACTGTTAATTAAATCGCATGGTCAATGGCGTGCACGCAAAAAAATTCCAAAGTCCAAAATAGTGTATTTTTGGTCACTTTTTATATCATGAAAAAATGAATAAAAAGTGATCAAAAAGTCCGATCAACGCAAAAATAAAAACTTCAGAACTTGGCGCAAAAAATTAGCCCTCATACCGGACCGTACGCAGAAAAATAAAAAAGTTATAGGGGTCAGAAGATGAGAATTTTTAACATATAAATTTTCCTGCATGTAGTTATGATTTTTTTTTCGAAGTACGCCAAATCCAACCTATATAAGTAGGGGATCATTATAATCGAATGGACCTACAGAATAAAGATAAGGTGTCATATTTACCAAAAATTAACTGCGTAGAAACGGAAGCCCCCAAAAGTTACAAAATGACTTTTTTTTTTCAATTTTGTTGCATAATGAATTTTTTTTCTGTTTCTCTGTGGATTTTTGGGTGAAATTACTGCAAAGTAGAATTATTGGTGCAAGAAATAAGCCTCATATGGAATTTTATGTGCAAAATTGAAAGCGTTATGATTTTTAGAAGGTGATGAGGAAAAAATGAAAATGCAAAAACGGAAAAACCCTGCGTCCTTAAGGGGTTAAGGACATTGAGAAGAATTTCTGAGCTTTCAAAACAGAGATTCTTCCCGGAATTCAGAGCTCAATTACAGGGCTCTGAACGAAATTCGCCATATCATTTAGCAGAATCCAGAATGTGGAATAGGACAGTGGAATCCCCACTGAAAATAATGGGGGTATTCATGAAAAATGGTATATGTGCACGTCTTTTTACTCCATTAATTCATGTGGTGGAAACTGGGTACCTGCTCCAGATCTATTAAATAGCGCAGGGCGTGTGATACATATGGGGGGGGGGGGGGGGGGGGTTTACAGATAATAGCTGTGGTATGTGTTTTTCTACTCCTTTTTTTTATGGTGGCTTTTTAAAGGGGTACTCTGTTTGAAACATCTTATTCCCTACCCAAAGGATATCCCCAGCGGCGGGACCCCCGTGATGTCTGGGCCGGCAGCGTCCAGAAAACGGAAGCTTGCAGCTTCCACATTCATAATGTCACGCCCCCTCCATTCATGACTATGGGAGGGGGCGTGACAACCCGCATCGCCAGTCATTGGGCATGGAGTGGAGTTCGCTCCGTGCACCGAATGACAGGGGTGATGCGCCGGAGGTCGCGAAGGTCGCAAGTGGCGGGACCCCCTACGATCTAACATCTTATCCATATACTACTGTCCACAGTCAGTTTGTAAGCCAACTGAGCTCTGGTGTAGATTTGTGCCTCAGTTAGCGCCAAACGATGCGCCAAACTGAAAAGTCACACGATAAATTCCTGACCACTGCAGGATATCCCTTCAAATCCCCACTTGTTTTTTTTTTTTTTTTAAGTCTTCTAAAGCAAAAGTTGCAATAAAAAGTCTCTAAACAGCATCTGAGACAAATTGTGCAACAAATTTACCACACAAAACCAGTGTAAAACCAATGATAACCCCCCACTGTGTACAAAAATTTGCTGAATTTCTGAGCTGAAATTTTAGGCAGAATTCCGCATGGAAATTCTGCTGTATGAACATGGGGGGAGAGTTATCAAAACCTGTGCAGTGGACGAGTGGTGAAGTTGCCCATAGCAACCAATCAGATCGCTTCTTTCATTTTAAAAGAGGCCTGTGAAAAATGAAAGAAGTGATCTGATTGGTTGCTATGGGCAACTAGTCAACTTGTCCTCTACACAGGTTTTGATAAATCTCCCCCATGGTGTATTCACATTGTGGAATCATAGGGGGAGATTTATCAAAACATGTGCAGGGGGAAAGTTGCCCAGTTGCCCATAGCAACCAGATCACTTCTTTCATTTTTAACAAGGCCTCTGCAAAATTAAAGGAGCGATCTGATTGGTTGCTATGCACAGGTTTTGTTAAATCTTCTCCATATTGTGGATTTTGCAGAGGGCAAGAACAAGTGAACTGGTTATTAAAAAACAAAAAAACACTACACATGGATGGAAAAAAATTGCTGTGGATTTGTTGATTTGCCAAGGATTTCACTTAGTAACATGCAAAGGGTGAAGTCCACAGCCATATCTGCCGTCATATCCACAGGTATCAGGTACAGTATAGACCTATAGATTTCCCTGGGTACCGCACTATAGATCAGTACTACATGTATTCAGAAGTGTAGACCGCTATATCCATAGCTATATCTGCCATCATATCCACAGGTATCAGGTACAGTATGGACCTATAGATTTCCCTGGGTACCGCACTATAGATCAGTACTACATGTATTCAGAAGTGTAGACCGCTATATCCATAGCTATATCTGCCATCATATCCACAGGTATCAGGTACAGTATAGACCTATAGATTTCCCTGGGTACCGCACTATAGATCAGTACTACATGTATTCAGAAGTGTAGACCGCTATATCCATAGCTATATCTGCCATCATATCCACAGGTATCAGGTACAGTATAGACCTATAGATTTCCCTGGGTACCGCACTATAGATCAGTACTACATGTATTCAGAAGTGTAGACCGCTATATCCATAGCTATATCTGCCATCATATCCACAGGTATCAGGTACAGTATAGACCTATAGATTTCCCTGGGTACCGCACTATAGATCAGTACTACATGTATTCAGAAGTGTAGACCGCTATATCCATAGCTATATCTGCCATCATATCCACAGGTATCAGGTACAGTATAGACCTATAGATTTCCCTGGGTACCGCACTATAGATCAGTACTACATGTATTCAGAAGTGTAGACCGCTATATCCATAGCTATATCTGCCATCATATCCACAGGTATCAGGTACAGTATAGACCTATAGATTTCCCTGGGTACCGCACTATAGATCAGTACTACATGTATTCAGAAGTGTAGACCGCTATATCCATAGCTATATCTGCCATCATATCCACAGGTATCAGGTACAGTATGGACCTATAAATTTCCCTGGGTACCGCACTATAGATCAGTACTACATGTATTCAGAAGTGTAGACCGCTATATCCATAGCTATATCTGCCGTCATATCCACAGGTATCAGGTACAGTATAGACCTATAGATTTCCCTGGGTACCGCACTATAGATCAGTACTACATGTATTCAGAAGTGTAGACCGCTATATCCATAGCTATATCTGCCATCATATCCACAGGTATCAGGTACAGTATAGACCTATAGATTTCCCTGGGTACCGCACTATAGATCAGTACTACATGTATCCAGAAGTGTAGACCGCTATATCCATAGCTATATCTGCCATCATATCCACAGGTATCAGGTACAGTATGGACCTATAGATTTCCCTGGGTACCGCACTATAGATCAGTACTACATGTATTCAGAAGTGTAGACCGCTATATCCATAGCTATATCTGCCATCATATCCACAGGTATCAGGTACAGTATAGACCTATAGATTTCCCTGGGTACCGCACTATAGATCAGTACTACATGTATTCAGAAGTGTAGACCGCTATATCCATAGCTATATCTGCCATCATATCCACAGGTATCAGGTACAGTATAGACCTATAGATTTCCCTGGGTACCGCACTATAGATCAGTACTACATGTATTCAGAAGTGTAGACCGCTATATCCATAGCTATATCTGCCATCATATCCACAGGTATCAGGTACAGTATAGACCTATAGATTTCCCTGGGTACCGCACTATAGATCAGTACTACATGTATTCAGAAGTGTAGACCGCTATATCCATAGCTATATCTGCCATCATATCCACAGGTATCAGGTACAGTATGGACCTATAGATTTCCCTGGGTACCGCACTATAGATCAGTACTACATGTATTCAGAAGTGTAGACTGCTATATCCATAGCTATATCTGCCATCATATCCACAGGTATCAGGTACAGTATGGACCTATAGATTTCCCTGGGTACCGCACTATAGATCAGTACTACATGTATTCAGAAGTGTAGACCGCTATATCCATAGCTATATCTGCCATCATATCCACAGGTGTCAGGTACAGTATGGACCTATAGATTTCCTCGGGTACCGCACTATAGATCAGTACTACATGTATTCAGAAGTGTAGACCGCTATATCCATAGCTATATCTGCCATCATATCCACAGGTATCAGGTACAGTATGGACCTATAGATTTCCCTGGGTACCGCACTATAGATCAGTACTACATGTATTCAGAAGTGTAGACTGCTATATCCATAGCTATATCTGCCATCATATCCACAGGTATCAGGTACAGTATGGACCTATAGATTTCCCTGGGTACCGCACTATAGATTAGTACTACATGTATTCAGAAGTGTAGACCGCTATATCCATAGCTATATCTGCCATCATATCCACAGGTATCAGGTACAGTATGGACCTATAGATTTCCCTGGGTACCGCACTATAGATCAGTACTACATGTATTCAGAAGTGTAGACCGCTATATCCATAGCTATATCTGCCATCATATCCACAGGTATCAGGTACAGTATGGACCTATAGATTTCCTCGGGTACCGCACTATAGATCAGTACTACATGTATTCAGAAGTGTAGACCGCTATATCCATAGCTATATCTGCCATCATATCCACAGGTATCAGGTACAGTATAGACCTATAGATTTCCCTGGGTACCGCACTATAGATCAGTACTACATGTATTCAGAAGTGTAGACCGCTATATCCATAGCTATATCTGCCATCATATCCACAGGTATCAGGTACAGTATGGACCTATAGATTTCCCTGGGTACCGCACTATAGATCAGTACTACATGTATTCAGAAGTGTAGACCGCTATATCCATAGCTATATCTGCCATCATATCCACAGGTATCAGGTACAGTATGGACCTATAGATTTCCTCGGGTACCGCACTATAGATCAGTACTACATGTATTCAGAAGTGTAGACCGCTATATCCATAGCTATATCTGCCATCATATCCACAGGTATCAGGTTCAGTATAGACCTATAGAATTCCCTGGGTACCGCACTATAGATCAGTACTACATGTATTCAGAAGTGTAGACCGCTATATCCATAGCTATATCTGCCATCATATCCACAGGTATCAGGTACAGTATAGACCTATAGATTTCCCTGGGTACTGCACTATAGATCAGTACTACATGTATTCAGAAGTGTAGACCGCTATATCCATAGCTATATATGCCATCATATCCACAGGTATCAGGTACAGTATAGACCTATAGATTTCCCTGGGTACCGCACTATAGATCAGTACTACATGTATTCAGAAGTGTAGACCGCTATATCCATAGCTATATCTGCCATCATATCCACAGGTATCAGGTACAGTATGGACCTATAGATTTCCCTGGGTACCGCACTATAGATCAGTACTACATGTATCCAGAAGTGTAGACTGCTATATCCATAGCTATATCTGCCATCATATCCACAGGTATCAGGTACAGTATGGACCTATAGATTTCCCTGGGTACCGCACTATAGATCAGTACTACATGTATTCAGAAGTGTAGACTGCTATATCCATAGCTATATCTGCCATCATATCCACAGGTATCAGGTACAGTATGGACCTATAGATTTCCCTGGGTACCGCACTATAGATCAGTACTACATGTATCCAGAAGTGTAGACTGCTATATCCATAGCTATATCTGCCATCATATCCACAGGTATCAGGTACAGTATGGACCTATAGATTTCCCTGGGTACCGCACTATAGATCAGTACTACATGTATTCAGAAGTGTAGACTGCTATATCCATAGCTATATCTGCCATCATATCCACAGGTATCAGGTACAGTATGGACCTATAGATTTCCCTGGGTACCGCACTATAGATCAGTACTACATGTATTCAGAAGTGTAGACCGCTATATCCATAGCTATATCTGCCATCATATCCACAGGTGTCAGGTACAGTATGGACCTATAGATTTCCTTGGGTACCGCACTATAGATCAGTACTACATGTATTCAGAAGTGTAGACCGCTATATCCATAGCTATATCTGCCATCATATCCACAGGTATCAGGTACAGTATGGACCTATAGATTTCCCTGGGTACCGCACTATAGATCAGTACTACATGTATTCAGAAGTGTAGACTGCTATATCCATAGCTATATCTGCCATCATATCCACAGGTATCAGGTACAGTATGGACCTATAGATTTCCCTGGGTACCGCACTATAGATTAGTACTACATGTATTCAGAAGTGTAGACCGCTATATCCATAGCTATATCTGCCATCATATCCACAGGTATCAGGTACAGTATGGACCTATAGATTTCCCTGGGTACCGCACTATAGATCAGTACTACATGTATTCAGAAGTGTAGACCGCTATATCCATAGCTATATCTGCCATCATATCCACAGGTATCAGGTACAGTATGGACCTATAGATTTCCTCGGGTACCGCACTATAGATCAGTACTACATGTATTCAGAAGTGTAGACCGCTATATCCATAGCTATATCTGCCATCATATCCACAGGTATCAGGTTCAGTATAGACCTATAGAATTCCCTGGGTACCGCACTATAGATCAGTACTACATGTATTCAGAAGTGTAGACCGCTATATCCATAGCTATATCTGCCATCATATCCACAGGTATCAGGTACAGTATGGACCTATAGATTTCCCTGGGTACCGCACTATAGATCAGTACTACATGTATTCAGAAGTGTAGACCGCTATATCCATAGCTATATCTGCCATCATATCCACAGGTATCAGGTACAGTATTGACCTATAGAATTCCCTGGGTACCGCACTATAGATCAGTACTACATGTATTCAGAAGTGTAGACCGCTATATCCATAGCTATATCTGCCATCATATCCACAGGTGTCAGGTACAGTATGGACCTATAGATTTCCCTGGGTACCGCACTATAGATCAGTACTACATGTATTCAGAAGTGTAGACCGCTATATCCATAGCTATATCTGCCATCATATCCACAGGTGTCAGGTACAGTATGGACCTATAGATTTCCCTGGGTACCGCACTATAGATCAGTACTACATGTATTCAGAAGTGTAGACCGCTATATCCATAGCTATATCTGCCATCATATCCACAGGTATCAGGTACAGTATGGACCTATAGAATTCCCTGGGTACCGCACTACAGATCAGTACTACATGTATTCAGAAGTGTAGACCGCTATATCCATAGCTATATCTGCCATCATATCCACAGGTATCAGGTACAGTATGGACCTATAGAATTCCCTGGGTACCGCACTACAGATCAGTACTACATGTATTCAGAAGTGTAGACCGCTATATCCATAGCTATATCTGCCATCATATCCACAGGTGTCAGGTACAGTATAGACCTATAGATTTCCCTGGGTACCGCACTATAGATCAGTACTACATGTATTCAGAAGTGTAGACTGCTATATCCATAGCTATATCTGCCATCATATCCACAGGTGTCAGGTACAGTATAGACCTATAGATTTCCCTGGGTACCGCACTATAGATCCGTACTACATGTATTCAGAAGTGTAGACCGCTATATCCATAGCTATATCTGCCATCATATCCACAGGTATCAGGTACAGTATAGACCTATAGATTTCCCTGGGTACCGCACTATAGATCAGTACTACATGTATTCAGAAGTGTAGACCGCTATATCCATAGCTATATCTGCCATCATATCCACAGGTATCAGGTTCAGTATAGACCTATAGATTTCCCTGGGTACCGCACTATAGATCAGTACTACATGTATTCAGAAGTGTAGATAGCTATATCCATAGCTATATCTGCCATCATATCCACAGGTATCAGGTACAGTATGGACCTATAGATTTCCCTGGGTACCGCACTATAGATCAGTACTACATGTATTCAGAAGTGTAGACCGCTATATCCATAGCTATATCTGCCATCATATCCACAGGTGTCAGGTACAGTATGGACCTATAGATTTCCCTGGGTACCGCACTATAGATCAGTACTACATGTATTCAGAAGTGTAGACTGCTATATCCATAGCTATATCTGCCATCATATCCACAGGTATCAGGTACAGTATAGACCTATAGATTTCCCTGGGTACCGCACTATAGATCAGTACTACATGTATTCAGAAGTGTAGACTGCTATATCCATAGCTATATCTGCCATCATATCCACAGGTATCAGGTACAGTATGGACCTATAGATTTCCCTGGGTACCGCACTATAGATCAGTACTACATGTATTCAGAAGTGTAGACCGCTATATCCATAGCTATATCTGCCATCATATCCACAGGTATCAGGTACAGTATGGACCTATAGATTTCCCTGGGTACCGCACTATAGATCAGTACTACATGTATTCAGAAGTGTAGACCGCTATATCCATAGCTATATCTGCCATCATATCCACAGGTATCAGGTACAGTGTGGACCTATAGATTTCCCTGGGTACCGCACTATAGATCAGTACTACATGTATTCAGAAGTGTAGACCGCTATATCCATAGCTATATCTGCCATCATATCCACAGGTATCAGGTACAGTATGGACCTATAGATTTCCTCGGGTACCGCACTATAGATCAGTACTACATGTATTCAGAAGTGTAGACCGCTATATCCATAGCTATATCTGCCATCATATCCACAGGTATCAGGTACAGTATGGACCTATAGATTTCCCTGGGTACCGCACTACAGATCAGTACTACATGTATTCAGAAGTGTAGACCGCTATATCCATAGCTATATCTGCCATCATATCCACAGGTGTCAGGTACAGTATAGACCTATAGATTTCCCTGGGTACCGCACTATAGATCAGTACTACATGTATTCAGAAGTGTAGACCGCTATATCCATAGCTATATCTGCCATCATATCCACAGGTGTCAGGTACAGTATGGACCTATAGATTTCCCTGGGTACCGCACTATAGATCAGTACTACATGTATTCAGAAGTGTAGACCGCTATATCCATAGCTATATCTGCCATCATATCCACAGGTATCAGGTACAGTATGGACCTATAGATTTCCCTGGGTACCGCACTATAGATCAGTACTACATGTATTCAGAAGTGTAGACCGCTATATCCATAGCTATATCTGCCATCATATCCACAGGTATCAGGTACAGTATGGACCTATAGAATTCCCTGGGTACCGCACTATAGATCAGTACTACATGTATTCAGAAGTGTAGACCGCTATATCCATAGCTATATCTGCCATCATATCCACAGGTATCAGGTACAGTATGGACCTATAGATTTCCTCGGGTACCGCACTATAGATCAGTACTACATGTATTCAGAAGTGTAGACCGCTATATCCATAGCTATATCTGCCATCATATCCACAGGTGTCAGGTACAGTATGGACCTATAGAATTCCCTGGGTACCGCACTATAGATCAGTACTACATGTATTCAGAAGTGTAGACCGCTATATCCATAGCTATATCTGCCATCATATCCACAGGTGTCAGGTACAGTATGGACCTATAGATTTCCCTGGGTACCGCACTTATAGATCCGTACTACATGTATTCATGAGTGTGGGCCGCTATATCCACAGCTGTAACCAGGAACAGTATGGACCTATGGGGGAGA
>NC_079190.1:476625593-476649134 GCF_029499605.1 Hyla sarda
GGGGGGCACTGGTGGCCCTCAGGGTGTCCTATTGTTGGGGGCACTGGTGGCCTTGTAGTGTTGACCATATCTTATAACCTTCTGTAGTAGGGGTCTCTGTAGCCCACACATGCTGCCATCACTATACATTGTATCACTGACTTCATCCCTGAGCTTACAATTCTGTTACTTATTGGGGTTCTTCATGTTGCCCCCAGGGTTAGTTTTGTACCCGGAGGCAGAATCCTGAGAAGCTGACTGTTTTACAGGCCTTTAGCCAATGGCTGGGAGTATTTACAGGGCAGGGATTGCCCATTATCACTGTACGTACAGGGGATCCACATCATCCATGGGCCATTGTATGGGAGGGTGACCACGCAGATGTATGATGGGCCTCAGCGGCAGTAGTCAGGTGGTTACAGGTCTCAGGGTATCCCCGCTGACATGTATTGTGGCCCCAGCAGACATGTAAGGGTTACAGCCCTCATTACTGTCATCTGTTGTCTCTTCCGGGAGTCTCCGGTGTCGGCAGCGCGGCCCTGGTGGGAACAGTCATGGAAACGGTGGCTGCAGATTACGGAACTGCCCTCCCTGTCCTGTGACTGCAGGGGGGGGGGGGGAGTAGATTAACCCTGTCAGTGCTCACATGGTGTGTGACTCACATCCACATGGCAGAAGCTGCTCTGCTGACTGTATAAGCTCTGCAGCCCCCGTTTCCCCCCAGATCAGCTACGCCCCCTCCTTCCTGCCCCCTCCCAGATCAGCTGCACCCCCTCTTTCCTGCCCCCTCCCAGATCAGTTGCGCACCCTCTTCTCTCCCAGAGAAGCCCTTTATCTATGGCACATTGTTCCTGCAGCACTTGACTGGGGGGTCGGGTGAGCGGCATTAACCCTGTGCTTGCTGACTTAAAAAGTGTAAGCACATTCCGCACATAGTAGAGGGTCCTGAGCGATTGCCAGGTAGTTGCTATAGAAACTGGTGCGGTGGAGCTGGCAGCGGCTGTGATGCAGTATAATGTGGCTTCTGGCTGGCACTGTGCAGTCACTTGTCACCTTGTTAATGGGCAGCACCAGGCGAGGCGACAGGGTATATCTGGGGCCGGTGGCCCGCCGGCTGTAATCCTAGATGTTGGCGCCTTCCTTGTATAATCTATGATGTGAAGCCCCTGCCAGACCCTGACGTCTCGTATTTTCTTATCCTCAGGCCGGACGTGATAAGTATGAGCCCGCAGCCACTTCTGAACATGGCGGCAAAAAGAAGAGCAAAGGGGCGAAGGAGCGGGATATGGATGAGCTCAAGAAGGAAGTCAGTATGGTAAGTGTGGGGCCGAGGGGCTTTATAGTGGGGGCCAGTGAGTTAGCTGCACCTCCTGTCACAGGTGAACTTACATAGGACTGCAGCTTATAAACCTGATCACTCTTCTGCTCTTTACAGGATGACCATAAGATAACCTTAGATGAGCTGCACCGCAAGTATGGAACCGATCTGACCCGGGTAAGATGGCAGCTGAAACGGGGCGAGGCCTATGGACCGGTCGCCCTATGTGCAGTAGTATCATTATATTTTCCTGTTGCAGGGCCTTACAACAGCCCGAGCAGCTGAAATCCTGGCAAGAGATGGTCCGAATGCCCTGACACCTCCTCCCACCACTCCAGAATGGGTGAAGTTCTGCCGCCAGCTGTTTGGGGGTTTCTCTATGCTGCTGTGGATTGGGGCCATTCTCTGTTTCCTGGCGTATGGTATTCAGGCTGCGACAGAGGAGGATCCACAGAACGATAATGTGAGGAGCACACCGCCACCTTCAGGTCCCCCCTTCAGTGTTGTGTGCTCTGTGACCCATTTTCTCCTCTTCTCCGCAGCTCTACCTCGGTGTTGTCCTGTCTGCTGTCGTCATTATCACCGGCTGCTTCTCTTACTACCAAGAGGCAAAGAGTTCGAAAATCATGGAGTCCTTCAAGAACATGGTGCCCCAGGTGCGTTCCCCTCGCCACACTGTGCTGGTATATATTGTATAGGTTTTTGTCCTGACTTGTCCATCTTCTCTCTCAGCAAGCCTTGGTCATCCGTAGTGGTGAGAAGATGTGCATCAACGCAGAAGATGTGGTCCAGGGAGACCTCGTAGAGGTGAAAGGTGGTGACCGGATCCCGGCTGATCTCCGTATCGTCTCTGCCCATGGCTGTAAGGTGAGGAGAGCCGCCCCCGTATCATGATAACCATGGAGCCTCAGGCTTACGTAGCCCCCGCTATTGTTAGCAGCTTCTCACTCTCTCCAATCCCAACAGGTGGACAACTCTTCCCTGACCGGTGAGTCAGAACCACAGACCAGATCCCCCGACTTCACAAATGAGAACCCCCTGGAGACCCGGAACATCGCCTTCTTCTCCACTAACTGCGTGGAAGGTGCGTGGTGTTGCTGGGAGATAAGTTGGTGCAGTTTGGAATTAACGTGCCCCGTGGTGACTTATTTTTTTTTTTATTTTTTTTTTCTAAACAGGAACCGCCCGTGGTGTCGTCATCAACACCGGTGACCGCACTGTCATGGGACGTATCGCAACCCTGGCTTCTGGTCTGGAGGGCGGCCGTACCCCAATTGCTGTTGAAATCGAGCACTTCATCCATATCATTACTGGTGTGGCCGTATTTCTGGGCGTCTCCTTCTTCATCCTGTCACTCATTTTGCAGTACACTTGGCTTGAGGCTGTCATCTTCCTCATTGGTATCATTGTCGCCAACGTGCCTGAAGGTCTCCTGGCTACTGTCACTGTGAGTATCCTGTGCCATGGCTGGGGGTAGTAGTGCGAGCACCTCTCAGCTGTTCTCCTATAGTGATTGTGCCTCATGTTCCATAGGTGTGCCTTACACTTACCGCCAAGAGGATGGCTCGTAAAAACTGCCTGGTGAAGAACCTGGAAGCTGTGGAAACCCTTGGATCTACCTCTACCATCTGCTCTGATAAGACCGGGACCCTCACTCAGAACCGTATGACTGTGGCGCACATGTGGTTTGACAACCAGATTCATGAAGCAGACACCACAGAGAACCAGAGTGGTACGATCATTTCTCAGGGTGATGGATGGGACAGGGTGTAACAGATCAGGCAAGGCCCAGGGGTCCCTTGGGACACTGTTAGGTGTTGCAGGACTTTGGGTTCTTGGGGACACTGTTATGTGTTGCAGGACTTTGGGTTCTTGGGGACACTGTTAGGTGTTGCAGGACTTTGGGTTCTCGGGGACACTGTTAGGTGTTGCAGGACTTTGGGTTCTCGGGGACACTTAGGTGTTGCAGGACATTGAGTTCTTGGGGACACTGTTAGGTGTTGCAGTCTTTGGGTTCTCGGGGACACTGTTAGGTGTTGCAGTCTTAAGGTTCTCGGGAACACTGTTAGATGTTGCAGTCTTAAGGTTCTTGGGAACACTGTTTTGGTGTTGCAGGTTCCAGGGTTCTTAGCCCCTCTTGTCTCCCCACAGGTGCCTCCTTTGACAAGAGCTCCCCCTCATGGACTGCCTTGGCTCGCATTGCTGGCCTGTGTAACCGTGCAGTGTTTCAGGCAGGTCAGGAGAACACGCCTATCCTGAAGGTGAGTATCTCAGGTTCTGGGTCTGTTCTTTTGGGGTGTTCTGTGATGTATGGGCCGCTCACGTTCTTCTGATGTTGTGTAGAGGGATGTTGCTGGAGACGCCTCTGAATCTGCTCTGCTGAAGTGTATTGAGCTCTGCTGCGGATCTGTGAGGGACATGAGAGAGAAGAACTCAAAGGTGGCCGAGATCCCCTTCAACTCCACCAACAAATACCAGGTGAGCTGCCGTATTGCTGTATACAGCTTAGAGGCCGGCCTTCTGTGTCGGGGGACGCGGCTCTGCTGTAGGCCTCAGAGCAGATGAATGCTGCCGTCTGATTCCTCTCCACATGGCCAGATAACGGCAGGGGAGGGCGGGAGGTGTCAGCCGGCGTCTGTCAAGTCTGCTTAAAATAAACCTGTAATCTTAAGTAGGAGCCGAGGCTGCAACGTGCCGCACGGCTGAGCTCATGCACTGCCACCCCCATGTACCGTGCGGAGTCCTGACTGTCACCATCCATTTGATCCGCTGACCGACCATAGGCTACAAATCACTTAGCTGCACGTGAGCCAGGCCTCGGTATACATTACAAGGATCCTATAGGGCTATACTCGGTATACATTACAAGGATCCTATAGGGCTATACTCGGTATACATTACATGGGACCCTATAGGACTATACTCGGTATACATTACATGGGACCCTATAGGACTATACTCTGTATACATTACAAGGGATCCTATAGGACTATACTCTGTATACATTACAAGGATCCTATAGGACTATACTCGGTATACATTACAAGGATCCTATAGGACTATACTCTGTATACATTACAAGGATCCTATAGGACTATACTCGGTATACATTACAAGGATCCTATAGGACTATACTCGGTATACATTACATGGGACCCTATAGGGCTATACTCTGTATACATTACAAGGGATCCTATAGGGCTATACTCTATACATTACAAGGGATCCTATAGGACTATACTCGGTATACATGACATGTGACCCTATAGGACTATTCTCTATACATTACAAGGGATCCTATAGGACTATACTCTGTATACATTACAAGGACCCTATAGGACTATACTCTGTATACATTACAAGGATCCTATAGGACTATACTCGGTATACATTACAAGGATCCCTATAGGACTATACTCTGTATACACTTCAAGGGATCCTATAGGGCTATACTTGGTATACATTACAAGGGATCCTATAGGACTATACTCAGTATACATTATATGGGAACCTATTAAACATTACACAGAATCCTGTAGGACTAACCTCTGTATACATTACTTGGGGACTTATAGGACTGTATACCTATATACCATGTAGTGTGTATTACACTGGAGACCTGACAGTTCAGTTCTCTGTATACAATACGTGGGGCTGCATCCAGGGTGTGAGGCTGTGCGGGTGGTAGTGTGGCCCCTCTGCGGTCAGTCTTACACTCCTGGTAGGGGGCCCTAATCCCATTAGCCCACTTTCTCCTCTGCTCTCTGTAATAAGCCGCTTGCTGTGGATTTAGCTTGTTCTGAGTTGGGACATTCCTTGAGGCTTATCCTGGCCAGTAGAGATTAGTGTGTTCAGTGTTGTAGAGGACAGATCCTGACGTGTCTCCCTCCTTCTCTAGCTGTCCATACACAAGAATGCCAACCCCTCTGAATCCCGCTACCTGCTGGTGATGAAGGGCGCCCCCGAGAGGATCCTGGACCGCTGCACCACCATCCTGCTGCAGGGAAAAGAGCAGGCGCTGGACGAGGAGCTGAAAGACGCCTTCCAGAATGCTTACCTGGAGCTGGGAGGACTGGGGGAGAGAGTCCTGGGTGAGGCCCTGCTCATCATGAAGCCTCGTCCGCCATGTTACTGCCTGGCATCCCTCTCATCTCACTCATTCTTCTTTCTGCAGGTTTTTGCCACTTAGCTCTCAATGATGACCAATTCCCTGAGGGCTTTAACTTTGACACAGAAGACGTGAATTTCCCAACCGAGGGCCTGTGTTTCGTGGGCCTCATCTCCATGATTGACCCTCCCCGTGCCGCTGTGCCCGATGCTGTTGGTAAATGCCGAAGTGCTGGAATCAAGGTGCGGGACGTTGTCTTGTGCGGACGCTGATATAGAAATACAAAGGCCTTTGTGTGGGTCTAACTTCTCTTCTGCTCTCTGGCAGGTTATCATGGTCACTGGTGACCACCCTATTACAGCCAAGGCCATTGCTAAGGGCGTGGGTATCATCTCTGAGGGCAATGAGACCGTGGAAGACATTGCAGCCAGACTGAACATCCCAGTGAATCAGGTGAACCCCAGGGACGCCAAAGCCTGTGTAATCCACGGCTCTGACCTGAAGGACATGACCGGTGACCAGATCGATGACATCCTCCGACACCACACAGAGATCGTCTTCGCCAGAACCTCCCCTCAGCAGAAGCTCATCATTGTGGAAGGCTGTCAGAGACAGGTACGTAGCGTTCTACTCCCACCCATACTATGAAGGGGTGTGATGGTAGACACTAATTCTCATACCGCCCTGGGTGTGTGACGGCAGGCCCTGATGCTCTCCTTCCGCTCATACCGCACTAGACTTAAGATGGCGGGCACTTAGCTCTCCTTCTGATCATATACATTTCTGGGTGTGATGGCGGGCACTGACCTTCTCCTGTCTTGTAGGGAGCCATTGTGGCTGTGACTGGTGATGGTGTAAACGACTCCCCGGCTCTGAAGAAGGCCGACATTGGTATCGCTATGGGTATCGCAGGTTCTGATGTCTCCAAACAGGCTGCAGACATGATTCTTCTGGATGATAACTTTGCCTCCATTGTGACTGGCGTAGAGGAAGGTGAGTGCCCGTCTCTGGCGGCCATTGTCTGCAGTATATCAGCTATGACCCCCTCCCCCCTGACTCCTCACTTCTTATCACACAGGACGTCTGATTTTCGATAACCTGAAGAAATCTATTGCCTACACCCTGACCAGTAACATCCCTGAGATCACTCCTTTCCTCATCTTCATCATCGCCAACATCCCTCTGCCCCTGGGCACCGTCACCATCCTGTGCATTGATCTGGGAACTGACATGGTAAGTAGCCGGAGCTCCCCCATAGGGTGCTGATGAATACCTGGGTGCGGTGCACTGACCATGTTCCTTCTCTCAGGTCCCCGCCATTTCCCTGGCCTATGAACAAGCAGAAAGCGACATCATGAAACGTCAGCCCAGAAACCCCAAAACAGACAAGCTGGTGAACGAGCGTCTCATCAGTATGGCGTACGGGCAGATCGGTGAGTACTGTGTGGTTTGGGTCCTGGTCACATGACTTGGTTCTTGGCTTCTTATGACCCACCCTCGTCTCCTCCTCAGGTATGATCCAGGCCCTGGGTGGCTTCTTCACCTATTTCGTCATCCTGGCGGAGAATGGCTTCCTGCCATGGACTCTGCTCGGCATCAGAGTGAACTGGGATGATCGCTGGGTAAACGATGTGGAGGACAGCTATGGGCAGCAGTGGGTGAGTGCCCCTCATGGGTGTGGGTCAGGGGTGGCCAAATGCTTGCTGCCATATTGCAGGATCCTCATCCTTTTCCCTATCCTCCTGACAGACATACGAGCAGAGGAAGATCGTGGAGTTCACCTGTCACACCTCATTCTTCGTCAGCATTGTCGTGGTGCAGTGGGCCGACTTGATAATCTGTAAGACCAGGAGGAACTCGGTGTTCCAGCAAGGCATGAAGTGAGTGCGGGCCGGGATGGTCAGTGTGTGTGTGTGTGTGGGGGGGGGGGTACAGCTTCTGCTGAGCCGGTCTGTGGGTGAGGGGGTTTGTGGGCTTCTGCTGAGCCGGGACAGTCGGTGGGTGAGGGGTTTTTTGGGCTTCTGCTGAGTCAGTGTGTGGTTGGGGGGGGGGGGGGGAAGACATGGCTTCTACGGAGTCTGGACAGTCAGAGGAGGGGAGGGGGTTTGTGGGCTTCTGCTGAGTCGGGGCAGGGGCGGGTGACAGCTTCTACGGAGTCGGAACGGTGCGTTTGTGAAGGGGTTTTTGGGCTTCTGCTGAGCCGGTGCGGGGGATGTAACATGACTTCTCTCCACAGGAACAAGATCCTGATTTTCGGGCTATTTGAGGAGACTGCACTGGCAGCCTTCCTGTCATACTGTCCAGGCATGGACGTGGCGCTACGCATGTACCCGCTCAAGTAAGTGTCTCCCGTTTCTGTGCGCACGGCTTTCGCCCTGAACCTCTGTGCAGCGTCTAATCGCCTCCTGCTTTTGTTTCAGGCCAACATGGTGGTTCTGTGCCTTCCCGTACTCGCTGCTCATCTTCATATACGATGAAGTCCGTAAACTGATAATCAGACGCAGCCCTGGCGGTGAGTCTCCGGTGTTATCTGCTGCGCTCTCCGCGCGGTGTCGTGACAGTGTGTCATGCTGTCGTCTGATCGTTGTCTGTTTTTTGTCTCTTTCCAGGCTGGGTGGAGAAGGAAACCTATTATTAAGCGCACAGTTTGTCCTGACATTTCACACGTCCTCCCCTCCCCCTCCGCCTGCCTGCACAACACCCCCCTCGTTCCCTGCGTGCACCTGTCTGGCCTGTTTCCTGTGAAAAAAAGAAGATGCATTTTGGCGAGGGGCGCAGAGCCGCCTGTGTGCGTCCTGTTCAGAGTTCTCATTGTGCCTTCTCTGGTTTAGTTTTTGTAAGGGAGCACGTCCACAGAGATGTTTTATATATAAATATATATCTGCATTTTTACAAATAAAGGTGGGGTTCAGAGGTCCGGCCTGTGTTGTCTCCTTGTTTTTGATTGGTCGCGGTGCGGCAGCGGGACCCTTCTGATCTTGCGACTTCATGCACGCACGTCACAACCTGATGTAGGATATGGCGCGTCATGGTGCAACATTTGCATCTTCCAGCAGAATTGTGAGTGCAGCTCTGGCTGTAATATATAGCGTCTTATGACCGTATCCGTGGGTTGGGTATCCGGGGCCCCTGCTGTGGGCTCCATAGTGTGAGTGTTGGCACGTGCCGCTCCGGTGGATGTAGCCGCATATTATATGAGCCTGGAGGATGTGCCAGACAATGGCGGTTCTGTTCAGTGTCTTATGATGCCTGTGGGGGCCACAATGTGCCCTGACGCTGGTCACTCGCGTGGGGGGGTGCTTGTGTGTCTGCATAGATCTGAAACCTCTACCCAAGGCACCCAACCAGGGTGCCTCCAGCTGTTGCAAAACTACAACTCCCAGCATTCCTGGACAGGTGTTTGTGGACATATCTGAAGCCTCTGCATCAGCATTTTCCCAACCAGGGTGCCTCCAGCTGTTGCAAAACTACAACTCCCAGCATGCCTGGACAGGTGTCTGCACAGATCTGAAGCCTCTGCATCAGCGTTTTCCCAACCAGGGCGCCTCCAGCTGTTGCAAAACTACAACTCCCAGCATGCCTGGACAGGTGTCTGTGCACATATCTGAAGCCTCTGCATCAGCGTTTTCCCAACCAGGGTGCCTCCAGCTGTTGCAAAACTACAACTCCCAGCATGCCCGGACAGCCTTTGGCTGTCCGGGCATGCTGGGTGTTGTAGTTTTGCAACAGCTGGAGACACATTGGGGAACACTGATCTAAACTTGGGGTAAGAGACTGTTTGATGCCCCCCAGGGGTGTGGAGGACTTTAACCCCTTAACGACAAAGGACATATATTTACGTCCTTGGCCGGCTCCCGCGTCATATCGGGTCGGTCCCGGCATGTATCTGAAGCCGGGACCCGGGGGTTAATAGTGCGCAGCAGCTATTAACCCTTTAGATGTGGCGTTCAAAGTTGAACACCGCATCTAAAACTAAAGTAAAACCTTCCCGGCTGATCGGGGCCACCGCAGTGAAAATGCGTTGTCCCGATCAGCTGGCACACGAGCGGAGGTCCTCTTACCTTCCTCCGGCGTCTCCGTTCGGCGATTTGATTGGTCCAAGCCTGAGATGCAGAGCAAAGCTATGGCTGTGCAGTGAACAGTGCTGGCAATCAGTGTATGCAATGTTATAGCCCCCTGTGGGAGCACACGGCAAAAAAGGGTAAAAAAATTAATTATAATAATAAATGTGATTTAACCCTTTTTCAGTTCAAATCACCCCCCTTTTCCCATAAAAAAACACCATGTAAATAAAAATAAATAGACATATGTGATATCGCCGGGTGCGTAAATGTCCGAACTATAAAAAATATATCATTAATTAAACCGCACAGTCCAAAAATTCCAAAGTCCAAAATAACATATATTTGGTCGCTTTTTATTTCATGAAAAAATGAATAAAAAGCAATCAAAAAGTCCGATCAATACAAAAATGGTACCGCTAAAAACTTCAGAACTCGATGCAAAAAAAAATGAACCCTCATATGCGGAAAAATAAGTTATAGGGGTCAGAAGATGACAATTTTAAACGTATTCGTTTCCCACATGTAGTTATGATTTTTTTTTTTTTTTTTCCAGAAGTGCGACAAAATCAAAGCTATATAAGTTGGGGGTCATTTTAATCGTATGGAACTACAGGATAAGGTGTCATTTTTACTGAAAAATTTACTGTGTAGAAACAGAAGCCCCCAAAAGTTAAAATATTGCATTTTTTCTTCAATTTCATCACACAATGATTTTTTTTTTTTTCCGTTTCACTGTAGATTTTTGGGTAAATTGACTAATGTCACTGCAAAGTAGAATTGGTGGCGCAAAAAATAAGCAATCATATGGACTTTTAGGTGCAAAATTCAAAGGGTGGTGATTTTTTTTTTTTAAAGGTAAGGAGGAAAAATGAAAATGCAAAAAAAGGAAAAACCCTGCGTCCTTAAGGATGGTGGTGAGAGACCCCCCCCCCCCCCCTCCCCCTTATAAAAAATGTTACAATGTAGCAATGTGCAGCTCGGAGGAATGATAATGTTGATACATTGTAACAAACCTTCCATGATGGACAAATGTTAAACCCAGAAATATACTGGCAAATTATAACAAACCTTCCACGCTGAGTGCAAGTCGGGAATAATTAGGCTGGTGCATTATAACAAATCTTTGTCCGTTTTAGCAGGAGAGATCTGTGCTTCAGGCAGTGGCTACACTGATGCACTGCAACAAACCATCAGCTGTAAGTAGATCTAGGTCAAGCTCTATTTCTCTCCTCCTGGATGTCAATAGTATTAATAAAACAAACTCCTTTTTTTGCTATATAATTTTGGTATAAAGCTTTGCTGGGAAATTTAAACTGAGCTACAAAGCAAAGAATTGCTTAGTAACCCCCTATTTTGTACAATTTTCATCAAATCCTCATCCTGACGTGTTTCTCCCCAAAGGTAGTGGGTTCATCAGGGGACATCAGACAAGATCATGAGTAGACTATAGGTGCAGAATAAGGGTGCATTCACACCATGTTGTGTACATACGGGTGCCGGATCCAGCAGGGGAGGGGCAAACCGGACGCTCCCCTGTACCCCGGCCGGATCAGCCAGTGACTCCATTTACTTTAATGATCTGACCGGAGTCAAATGGTGACTCCGGTCGGCTCAGTTTTGAACCGTATGCGGTTTTGGACCGGATCTAAAACCGTAGTATACAGTGTATGTTAGTGTATATTACATGTATATATTGGAGGTTACAGCGTATATATGTATATATTGGAGGTTACAGTGTATATTACGTGTGTGTGTGTGTGTGTATATATATATATGTATATATGTATGAGGTTACAGTGTATATTACGTGTATATAATGGAGGTTACAGTGTATATTACGTGTACATATATATTGGAGGTTACAGTGTATATTACGTGTATATATATATATATATATATATTGGAGGTTACAGTGTGTATTACGTGTACATATATATTGGAGGTTACAGTGTGTATTACGTGTACATATATATTGGAGGTTACAGTGTATATTACGAGTATATATATATATTGGAGGTTACAGTGTGTATTACGTGTATATATTGGAGGTTACAGTGTATATTACGTGTAAATATATATTGGAGGTTACAGTGTGTATTACGTGTATATATTGGAGGTTACAGTGTGTATTACGTGTATATATTGGAGGTTAGTGTGTATTACGTGTATATATTGGAGGTTACAGTGTATTACGTGTGTATATGTATGTATATATTGGAGGTTAGTGTGTATTACGTGTATATATATTGGAGGTTAGTGTGTATTACGTGTGTGTGTGTGTGTATATATATGTGTGTATATACAATATATACATACATATACACACGTAATACACTGTAACCTCCAATATATACACGTAATACACACTAACCTCCAATATATACACGTAATACACACTGTAACCTCCAATATATACACGTAATACACACTGTAACCTCCAATATATATATACACGTAATACACACTGTAACCTCCAATATATATACTCGTAATATACACTGTAACCTCCAATATATACACGTAATATACACTGTAACCTCCAATATATACACTGTAACCTCCAATATATACACTGTAACCTCCAATATATACACTGTAACCTCCAATATATACATATATATACACATATATATATATATATATATATATATATATATATATTGGAGGTTACAGTGTATATATTGGAGGTTACAGTGTATATTACGAGTATATATATATATATATATATATATATATATATATATATATTATATATATATAGGAGGTTACAGTGTGTATTACGTGTATATATATATATATATATATATATATATATATATATATATATATATATATATAGGAGGTTACAGTGTGTATTACGTGTGTGTATATATATATATATATATATATATATATATATATATATATAGGAGGTTACAGTGTGTATTACGTGTATATATATATTGGAGGTTACAGTGTGTATTACGTGTATATATTGGAGGTTACAGTGTATTACGTGTATATATATATATATAGGAGGTTACAGTGTGTATTACGTGTATATATATATATATTGGAGGTTACAGTGTGTATTACGTGTATATATTGGAGGTTACAGTGTATTACGTGTATATATATATATATATATATTGGAGGTTACAGTGTATATATTGGAGTTTCTTTAGTCCTATGATTAGTGCACAGTGATAATTGGGAGTACTTTGACCTCCAGCCTGAGGGGGCAGTGCTGCAGTAAAGAATGTCCTCGGGGCTGGAGAGAAGAGTCTATGGGGGTCTGTGGATAAACCTGTCTGGTTACAGACCTCCAGTGCCCCCCTCCTCCGCCGGACACTAATCTACAGAGCTCACAGTCTGAGGCTGCAGGCAGTGCAGGGGTTAATAGCTATGGTGGTCAGGAACAGAGGATGATTTGTTGTGCCCCCTCCCTGCCCGCAGCCAATGAGGTGAGGAGTGGACTCCCATGCCAGGGGCACGCCACCAGACCGCCGAAATACTGGAAAATATGTATGTGCAGTCTAATATCCACCTCAGAGAGAAAAGATGTGTGTGTGTGTGTGTGTGTATGTATGTATGTATATATATATATATGTGTGTGTTTATACTGTATGTGTAACTGTATGTTTTATATGGTGTGTATGTATTTTTGTGTGTGTGTGTGTGTGTGTGTGTATTTTTGTGTGTGTGTGTGTATGTATGGTGTATGAATAAAAATGTTAAGGGGCAATAAATGATGACAAAAATAAAGCATTTAAATTACTAAGACAGGACAGCAGTGAAGAAGCATTAAAAAGCTATAGAGAAAATGTAAAATATGTAAAAAAAAAAAAAAACAGATAAAAGCTGCAAAAATAGAGACAGAAAGACTCATTGCCAAAGAGAGTAAAACTAACCCCAAAATGTTCTTTAACTATATAAATAGCAAAAAGGTCAAAAATGAAAGTGTAGGCCCTTTAAAAAAATAAATAAATAAAGAAGAAATTATAAACGGGGATCAGGAAAAAGCAAATATATTAAACAAATTCTTCTCCACTGTATTCACCAAGGAAAATGAAATGCCAGGTGAAATACAGCGAGATAAGGTAAACTCCCCTGTACAGGTCACCTGTCTAACCCAGGAAGAAGGACAGGTCACCTGTCTAATCCAGGAAGAAGTACAACGCTGCCTACAAAAAATCAAAATAGACAAATCACCAGGTCCAGATGGCATTAATCTTCGTGTTCTAAAGGAATTAAGTAATGTAATACAGACCCCTATTTTTTATATTCATGGGGGGACATGTATCATTATTTGTGTATGGTAGAAGCATTTTACCCCTTTTCCCGAATTCTAAATTATGTGCAGAAGCGCTAAATTTATCAATCAAGTGCAATGAGCTTCATAAATTGCAGGTAAATATATTACTCTCCTATATCCACTCTTTGGAAAATAGAATCAATGATTTAGAGCATCTTGCTACATGAAGTCCAAGATGGCTTATATTTGCGCAAAAAAAAACAGCTCTTGCGGCAACATTTTTGGTGTAAAAAAAAAAAAAAAAAGTACGCAGTTAATAAATCCATGTGTACTATAGATGTCACTCCAAGGTACCCTGATTCAGCCACATCTGGAGGACATGCTCTACCAAAACGTGCGCAAAAAAATTGCGCAAAAAAAGGGCTTGCGCAAAATTTTGCGCAAAAAAATACACACAAAACAGGGGTAAAATCTTTGATACATGTCCCCCATGGACTCAATAGTAACAGGGACTGTTCCCCAGGACTAGCGCATGGCAAATGTGGTGCCAATATTTAAATAGGGGTCAAAAGGTGACCCCGGAAATTATAGACCTGTTAGAAAACCCTCAAACAATTTACATACAACAGAGGTTAAACTAAGAGATGCTATTCTGGAGTATATTGATAAAAATAAAACCCCGTATCAGCATGGATTTATGAGGGATCGGTCCTGTCACCTGATCAGCTTTTATGAGGAGGTGAGCTCCAGACTGGACCAGGGGCAATCGCTGGATGTCGTATATCTGGCTTTTTCCAAAGCATTTGATACGGTTCCACATAAAAGGTTGGTGCATAAAATGAGAAGGATGGGGCTGGGGGAGAATGTGTGCAAGTGGCTAAGTAACTGGCTCAGTGATAGGAAACAGAGGGTGGTTATTAATGGTACTTATTCTGATTGGGTGACTGTCACTAGTGGGGACCACAGGGGTCCGTCTTGGGTCCTGTTCTGTTTTATATTCATTAATGACCTTGTAGAGGGGTTGAATAGTAAAGTAGCAATCTTTGCAGATGATACTAAACTCTGTAAAGCGGTAAACACTATAGAGGACAGGGCACTGTTACAAATGGATCTGGATAGGTTGGAGGTTTGGGCTGGGAAGTGGCAGATGAGGTTCAGCACTGATAAATGTAAGGTAATGCACATGGGGTGGAAAAACCCGGCCTTGGATTATGTATTAAATGGGAGAACACTTGGGACGACTGACAAGGAAAAGGACTTAGGAGTTGTAGTTTAATAGTAAATTTAGCTGTAGTGAGCAGTGTCAGGCAGCTGCTGCCAAGGCAAATAAAATCATAGGGTGCATCAATAGGGGCATAGATGCCCACAACAAGGAAATATTTCTACCGCTGTACAAATCACTAGTCAGACCACACATGGAATACTGTGTACAGTACTGGTCAGACCACACATGGAATACTGTGTACAGTACTGGTCAGACCACACATGGAATACTGTGTACAGTACTGGTCAGACCACACATGGAATACTGTGTACAGTACTGGTCAGACCACACATGGAATACTGTGTACAGTACTGGTCAGACCACACATGGAATACTGTGTACAGTACTGGTCAGAGCACACATGGAATACTGTGTACACACATGGAATACTGTGTACAGTACTGGTCAGACCACACATAGAATACTGTGTACAGTACTGGTCAGACCACACATGGAATACTGTGTACAGTACTGGTCAGACCACACATGGAATACTGTGTACAGTACTGGTCAGACCACACATAGAATAAAGTGTACAGTACTGGTCAGAGCACACATGGAATACTTTGTACACACATGGAATACTGTGTACAGTACTGGTCAGACCACACATGGAATACTGTGTACAGTACTGGTCAGACCACACATGGAATACTGTGTACAGTACTGGTCAGACCACACATGGAATACTGTGTACAGTACTGGTCAGACCACACATGGAATACTGTGTACAGTACTGGTCAGACCACACATGGAATACTGTGTACAGTACTGGTCAGACCACACATGGAATACTGTGTACAGTACTGGTCAGACCACACAATGAATACTGTGTACAGTACTAGGCACCAGTATACAAGAAAGATATAGTGGAGCTGGAGAGGGTTCAAAGACGGGAACCAGGGTAATACGGGGAATGGGAGGACTACAGTACCCAGAAAGATTATCAGAATTAGGGTTATTTGGTTTAGAAAAAAGAAGGCTTAGGGGCGACCTAATAACTATGTATAAATATATCAGGGACAGTACAGAGATCTCTCCACGATCTAATTATACCCAGGACTGTATATATAACAAGGAGGTGACCTAATAATATAAATAATATATCCGGACAATACAGAGATCTCTCCATGATCTATTTATATCCAGGACTGTATATATAACAAGGAGGTGACCTAATAATATATATATATATAATATATCCGGACAGTACAGAGATCTCTCCATGATCTATTTATACCCAGGACTGTATGTATAACAAGGAGGTGACCTAATATATATATAATATATCAGGACAGTACAGAGATCTCTCCATGATCTTTTTATATCCAGGACTGTATATATAACAAGGAGGAGACCTAATAATATATGTAATATATCCGGACAGTACAGAGATCTCTCCATGATCTATTTATACCCAGGACTGTATATATAACAAGGAGGTGACCTAATAATATATCAGGACAGTACAGAGATCTCTCCATGATCTATTTATACCCAGGACTGTATATATAACAAGGAGGTGACCTAACAATATATATATATATCAGGACAGTACAGAGATCTCTCCATGATCTATTTATACCCAGGACTGTATATATAACAAGGAGGTGATCTAATAATATATATAATATATCAGGACAGTACAGAGATCTCTCCATGATCTATTTATATCCAGGACTGTATATATAACAAGGAGGAGACCTAATAATATATGTAATATATCCGGACAGTACAGAGATCTCTCCATGATCTATTTATACCCAGGACTGTATATATAACAAGGAGGTGACCTAATAATATATATAATATCAGGACAGTACAGAGATCTCTCCATGATCTATTTATACCCAGGACTGTATATATAACAAGGAGGTGACCTAACAATATATATATAATATATCAGGACAGTACAGAGATCTCTCCGTGATCTATTTATACCCAGGACTGTATATATAACAAGGAGGTGATCTAATAATATATATAATATATCAGGACAGTACAGAGATCTCTCCATGATCTATTTATACCCAGGACTGTATATATAACAAGGAGGTGATCTAATAATATATATAATATATCAGGACAGTACAGAGATCTCTCCATGATATATTTATACCCAGGACTGTATATATAACAAGGAGGTGACCTAATAATATAACAGGACAGTACAGAGATCTCTCCATGATCTATTTATACCCGGGACTGTATATATAACAAAGTGATCTAATAATATATATAATATATCAGGACAGTACAGAGATCTCTCCATGATCTATTTATACCCAGGACTGTATTTATAACAAGGAGGTGACCTAATAATATATATAATATATCAGGACAGTACAGAGATCTCTCCATGATCTATTTATACCCAGGACTGTATGTATAACAAGGAGGTGACCTAATAATATATATAATATCAGGACAGTACAGAGATCTCTCCATGATCTATTTATACCCAGGACTGTATATAACAAGGAGGTGACCTAACACTATATATAATATCAGGACAGTACAGAGATCTCTCCATGATCTATTTATACCCGGGACTGTATATATAACAAGGAGGTGACCTAATAATATATATAATATAACAGGACAGTACAGAGATCTCTCCATGATCTATTTATACCCAGGACTGTATATATAACAAGGAGGTGACCTAATAATATATATAATATATCAGGACAGTACAGAGATCTCTCCATGATCTATTTATACCCAGGACTGTATATATAACAAGGAGGTGACCTAATAATATATATAATATAACAGGACAGTACAGAGATCTCTCCATGATCTATTTATACCCAGGACTGTATAAATAACAAGGAGGTGATCTAATAATATATATAATATATCAGGACTGTACAGAGATCTCTCCATGATCTATTTATACCCAGGACTGTATATATAACAAGGAGGTGACCTAATAATATATATAATATATCAGGACAGTACAGAGATCTCTCCATTATCTATTTATACCCAGGACTGTATGTATAACAAGGAGGTGACCTAATAATATATATAATATCAGGACAGTACAGAGATCTCTCCATGATCTATTTATACCCAGGACTGTATATATAACAAGGAGGTGACCTAATAATATATATATATAATATACCAGGACAGTACAGAGATCTCTCAATGATCTATTTATACCCAGGACTGTATATATAACAAGAAGGAGACCTAATAATATATATATCAGGACAGTACAGAGATCTCTCCATGATCTATTTATATCCAGGACTGTATATATAACAAGGAGGTGACCTAATAATATATATATAATATATCAGGACAGTACAGAGATCTCTCCATGATCTATTTATATCCAGGACTGTATATATAACAAGAAGGTGACCTAATAATATATATATAATATATCAGGACAGTACAGAGATCTCTCCATGATCTATATATACCCAGGACTGTATATATAACAAGGGGGTGACGTAATAATATATCAGGACAGTACAGAGATCTCTCCATGATCTATTTATACCGAGGACTGTATATATAACAAGGAGGCGACCTAATAATATATATAATATATCAGGACAGTACAGAGATCTCTCCATGATCTATTTATACCCAGGACTGTATATATAACAAGGGGGTGACGTAATAATATATCAGGACAGTACAGAGATCTCTCAATGATCTATTTATACCCAGGACTGTATATATAACAAGGAGGTGACCTAATAATATATATAATATATCAGGACAGTACAGAGATCTCTCAATGATCTATTTATACCCAGGACTGTATGTATAACAAGGGGGTGACGTAATAATATATCAGGACAGTACAGAGATCTCTCCATGATCTATTTATACCCAGGACTGTATATATAACAAGGAGGAGACCTAATAATATATATATATATAATATATCAGGACAGTACAGAGATCTCTCCATGATCTATTTATACCCAGGACTGTATATATAACAAGGAGGCGACCTAATAATATATATAATATATCAGGACAGTACAGAGATCTCTCCATGATCTATTTATACCCAGGACTGTATATATAACAAGGGGGTGACGTAATAATATATCAGGACAGTACAGAGATCTCTCCATGATCTATTTATACCCAGGACTGTATATATAACAAGGAGGTGACCTAATAATATATATAATATATCAGGACAGTACAGAGATCTCTCAATGATCTATTTATACCCAGGACTGTATATATAACAAGGGGGTGACGTTATAATATATCAGGACAGTACAGAGATCTCTCCATGATCTATTTATACCCAGGACTGTATATATAACAAGGGGGTGACGTTATAATATATCAGGACAGTACAGAGATCTCTCCATGATCTATTTATACCCAGGACTGTATATATAACAAGGAGGCGACCTAATAATATATATAATATATCAGGACAGTACAGAGATCTCTCCATGATCTATTTATACCCAGGACTGTATATATAACAAGGAGGCATCCTCTACGTCTAGAGGAGAGAAGGTTTCTACACCAGCACAGACGGGGGTTCTTTACTGTAAGAGCAGTGAGACTGTGGAATTCTCTGCCGGAGGAGGTGTCATGGTGAACTCTGTAATAGAATATAAAGGGGTGTGGATACATTTTTGGAGAGTAATAACATCGCTGGTTATGTATAATAGATTTATAGGGACAGAACATTGATCCAGGGATTTATTCTGATATTTGGAGTCGGGAAGGAATTTTTACCTCTAGTATGAGGGATTTTTGGCTTCCTCTGGATCAACTCAACGCAATAGGGACTTATTAGGGATAGAGGTTGAACTTGATGGACTCTGTTACTATGTTGTGTGTGTGTGTATATATATATGTATCTGTGTGTATATGAGTTTGTATATGGTATATATGGATCTGTGTATGTATATATATATATACATACACACATAGACACATAAATATATATATACTCACACATAGATATATAGTTTGATAATATATAAGTAGCCTGAATGTTGCGTTCTGCGGCTGTGCCCATAGATGTATAGCAGAACCCGCCTGGCAGCATCATTGGGAACATTGCGCCCCCTCCAGGTGACCATTACTGTGATGGCACTGACATGTATCTGCCTCTGTAGGCAGACACCAATACAGGGTTTTGCACAATGGGCCCTCTGTCCTGGGGCCACACACCTTGGTCCAGGTACATTGTTACGGTCAGGGCGCGGCGTGCGTCATCCTCGGAGGGGTCACCGGAGGTCAGTTCCAGGATAATGAAGGTCACTAGTAATTCTCTTGGTGAGGAAAGATCCCGGACGGCTCCTCCGCTCCGCACTGTTCTGCTACGTTCTGTCTTAATTCCTCATTGTTTTTAAGACTTCTGCTTGCTGGCAGTGAATGACATCCTTGTAGGAGATTAGTGGAGCAGCAAACATCCGCTATTGGCGGATACAGAGTGCAGCGTCCATGATGTCCGGTCCGTCCGTCAGACGTCTTCTACAGAATAAGGGGGACAGTATGTCTGAAATACAACAGGAATAGGTACAAATGGGGAGCAGGTATATCACCCCAGTGTACCACATGTGACATGAGACGTCTCACAGCTGACTGTTTGTTACATTGTGACCAGTCTCTTCAGACCTTTACTTCTAAGAGGACTTGTTTATACTTAATGCAACTGTTACAAAGCACCAGCTGTGAGATGTATTAGGTCAATGTGAGTCTTCCGCTTCTAGAAAAATTCTGTTCACTGACAGCAATTAGAGAGCTTGGTTCGCCTACAGACAATGTATGTGTGTACAGGAGACGTCGGCAGTGGACGGGGTGTATGGTTGGTGTCGGCAGTGAATGGGGTGTAGTTGGTGTCAAGTGTATGGTGAGTGCCGGCAGTGGACAGGGAATACGGTAGGTGGGGTGTAGTAGGTGTTGGGTGTATGATGGGTTAAGGCAGTGCACGGGGAGTATGGTGGGTGGGGTGAAGTAGGTGTCGGGTGTACGGTAGGTGTTGGCAGTGGACGAGGAGTATGGTGGGTGGGTTGAAGTAGGTGTCGGGTGTACAGATGGAGTGTACGGTGGGTGAAAGCAGTGGACAGGGTGGGCGTCAGCAGTGGACTGGGTATACAGATGGGGTGTACGGTGGGTTTCGGCAGTGGACGGGGAGTACGCGGGGTGTACCGTGGGTGTCGGCAGTAAATGGGGTGTACAGATGGGATGGACGGGGTGTACAATGGATTAAGGCGGTGGGTAGGTGTCGGGTATACGGTGGTTGTCGGCAGTGGACAAGGTGTACAGTGGGTGACAGCAATGGACGAGGTGTACGGTGGGGTGTACAGTGGGTTTCGGCAGTGGACGGGGAGTACACAGGGTGTACCGTGGGTGTCGGTAGTGAATGGGGTGGAAGGGGTGTACGATGGATTAAGGCGGTGGGTGGGGTGTAGTAGGTGTAGGCTGTACGGTGGGTGTCAGCAGTGGATGGGGAGTGGGTGTACAGATGAAGTGTATGGTGGGTGTCAGCAGTGGATGGGGTATACAGATGGGGTGTACGGTGCATGTCGGCAGTGGACTGGGAGTATGTGGGGTGTACAGTCGGTGTCGGCAGTGGACGGGGAGTATGTGGGTGGGGTGAAGTAGGTGTCGGGTGTACAGGGGGGGGTGTCGGCAGTGGACGGGGTATACAGATGGGGTGTCGGCAGTTGACAGGGAGCATGGTGGTTGTCGGCAGTGGACGGGGTGTACGATGGATTAAGGTGGTGGGTGGGGTGTAGTAGGTGTTGGATGTACGGTGGGTGTCGGCAGTGGACGGGGAGTACGCAGGGTGTACCGTGGGTGTCGGTAGTGAATGGGGTGGAAGGGGTGTACGATGGATTAAGGCGGTGGGTGGGGTGTAGTAGGTGTTGGATGTACGGTGGGTGTCGGCAATGGACGGGGTTATACAGATGGGTATACGGTGGGTTTCAGCAGTGGACGGGTTGTACGATGGATTAAGGCGGCGGGTGGGGTGTAGTAGGTGTCGGGTGTACGGTAGTTGTCGGCAGTGGACGGGGAGTATGGTGGTTGGGGTGAAGTAGGTGTCAGGGGTGTATGGTGGGTGTTGGCAGTGGATGGGGTGTACGGTGGGTTTTGGCAGTGGACGGGGTGTACGGCTGGTGTCAGCAGTGGACAGGGAGTTTGCGGGGTGTACGGTCGGTGTCGGCAGTAGATGACCTTTTTGAGTTCAGGGGTGCCTTTCATGTGGCAGGATATCCTGGGGCTGAGCACACAAACACTGATGACTCCTGTGTCATGTATGCTCAGCCGCAGGGATCACGCTGTCACTAGGTACGAGCGGGATTATCTCAGATGAAGTGTCTGTATAGAGGGATTATGGGCAGTATAAACTCCATGGCCCCCGGAGAGCCCCAGTGATGATGATGCTACAGACGCTGACAACGACAATTCCCACCGGAGAGTGGAAAATTCCTCCCTGACATGTGAGAAAATTCCCAGAGAGGAAGGTCGGGGGGGACCCGTCCTGAGGAGCCATATCGAGCCCCATAGAGGAGACATTATGTTGTGGTGGCTGGCGCGGTGTCATGGCGTCATTCACACAGTGCAGCAGGTGAAGCTGCCTCCGGCTGGAATTACAGGGATGGAAAGTATTTTAATAATACATCAGAGGCCACATTAACCCTGTAATCACCAGACACCACGGGACGGGCACAGAGCCCCATGGGAGTTTCTCTCTCTATGTGTTGTTCTTGGCAGTCAAAGGGTCAATGCCCCAGCAGGTAAAGAGTTAACTGGTTTCACTCCAGTAACAATAGGAGATTCATTATATTTTTGGCACCACAGTGGGGACTGTTCCTGGCACTAGGTACTGCCACTGACATCTCTGGCAGGAAAGGGTTTGGGAGCAAAAAGATCCAGAGATGACAAAACAAACAGGAAGACAATGGTGGAACACAAACTGGGCAGAGTGAGGGGAGGATACAAGCAAAACCGGGGAGAGTGAGGGGAGGATGCAACCAAAACCGGGGAGAGTGAGGCGAGGATGCAACCAAAACCGGGGAGAGTGAGGGGAGGATGCAACCAAAACCGGGGAGAGTGAGGGGAGGATGCAACCAAAACCGGGGAGAGTGAGGGGAGGATGCAACCAAAACCGGGGAGAGTGAGGGGAGGATGCAACCAAAACCGGGGAGAGTGAGGGGAGGATGCAACCAAAACCGTGGGAGAGTGAGGGAGGATGCAACCAAAATCGGGGAGAGTGAGGGGAGGATGCAACCAAAATCGGGCAGAGTGGGGGGGGGAGGATGCAACCAAAACCGGGGAGAGTGAGGGGAGGATGCAACCAAAACCGGGGAGAGTGGGGGGAGGATGCAACTAAAACCGGGGAGAGTGGGGGGAGGATGCAACCAAAACCGGGGGGAGGATGCAACCAAAACCGTGGAGAAAGGGGGGAGGCTGCAACCGGGGAGAGTGGGGGAGGCCAGAACCGCAACCAGGGAGAGTGGGGGAGGCCCGGAACCGCAACCGGGGAGAATGAGGGAGGCCCAAACCACAACCGGGGAGGATGCAACCACAACTGGGGAGAATGGGGGAGGCCGAAATCGCAAC